>NC_061780.1:10043125-10343125 GCF_022458985.1 Mugil cephalus
TGTGTTATGTTTGGGCTGTGGGCTACAAAAGGGAGGGGAGGAGGGCTCATTGAGTAGATGACATGATTGGTGTCACATTAAAATGTGTTTATTTAGTGTTTGGGCGCGTGTGAGAAGGGCAGCTGATAGCGATGGTGTCTGTGCCAAGCCTCTGATTAAGACTACAGGTTCAGCTAATGGCACAATGAGAGGCTGATTAAGAGCGGAAGAGATGGTGAAAAAAGAAAGCGGAGGGAGATAAAAGGGATAGATGGACAGATCTATTCACTAAACTGATGATGGGGGCTCTTTGTTGTCTCATCCCATTCTGCGGTCCTCTTGGGTCCCTCCCGTGTCTGCAGCATTTTTTAAATGAAAACCCTCTTTCTTTATCTCTCCGCCTCCCCCTCCTTCCTCTTTGTCTCCCTCGCCACCCATCTGGGTCACAAAGCGCAAGATAGCAGCACAGGGGCCCCTGAACTGAAACCTGGCCGTCCACTTCATCACCTGAAAGCACACTTCTTAACCTCCCTCTACCTACTTCTCACCCCTAGTTGTCTCAGAGTCCCCTGGGAGATGTCGAGGGCTCGAGGGGCTCTCCGACCTTCCTCGTCCTTTAAACACACACACACACACACACACACGCACACACACACACACACGCTCCCACACTAGCCATCAGACTCTGATGGAAAGTGCAATTTGTGTGCGGCCGGGTGGCGATGGATGAAGTGTGTAAAAGAGACATAGGGAAGTGGCTATGATTGGGGCTAATGAGCTCACAGGGGACGCGGGGATACAGGAGGCTGGCCAATGGCAGACCTGCCTCAGATACACCTCCCAGGAGGGTCTCTGCTGAGCTGAGACCCCTGTGACCCCATGGGAATTTGTTTCAGTATATATGTGTGTGTGTGTGTGTGTGTAGTTGCTGTTTGAAAACCCACCGGTCCCTTTGGTCATTATACACTCATTGTGCTGAGCTGGTTATTGCCGCGCTCCACGTACAGAGGTAGTTAAGCATTTAGATGTCAAATCACATCGGTCGTTAAGTCAAGGTCACTGCTAGCTGGTAGGACCTGCTTGCTTCTGGAGCGTTATTAATCATGAAACACTTCGCTCGGAAACTGAGCGGGACTCACAGAAACTCAGCGATGATCGCTGTCACCGCGTCTCTGCGAGTGTGGGTGTGTGCGAACAGGTGTGTGTGTGTGTGTGTGACAGTGTGTCATTTCTGTGTGTGTGTGTCTCATTACCATGCACCGTGTGTCAGAGTTGTCCAGGAGGCTGAGCCTCAACGCATCGCTCCAGGGGAGAGTTATAGATTACTGGCTGGAGCAGGCAGGGGCCAGGGGAGCCGCTGGAGCCCGGGCCCAGAAACTGTAGGCTGGGCACGGCTCTCAGCTCATCAGCCAGTCTCTTGAGGCCGCGGAGCTTAACCTGGAGCAAGGCTCTGATTAACCAGACTAATGACAGTACAGCCCCCAGCTCCCACTGCCCAACACCATAATCACTACTTAAGGCCCCGGCCAGTCGGCATGTCTATATGGAGAGAGAGAGTGGTGTTACAGCTTAATGGATAAGTCTACTGACAACAAGCATTTCAAACAGCTGTCAATACAAGCTCTGAGAGACACTCATTTAGAAGGAGAGGGCCGACGTACGTGAGGCTGGAGGGAAACGCGTCCAGAGCTCAGATCATCTCGAAATCAGCTGCACCTGTGCACACGGCCAAGCGCGTGAATATTAATGTACGCCGCCGTGTTTGTGTACATGCTCCTGTCGCCACAGTTGGAGGTGTTTAATGAGCGCTGATCGATGTCTCATCTGCGCCTTCTAATCTCCAAAGCAAACATTTCATCAGTACAATGGAACCGTTCAGCCTTTGGCACACACGGAGACCCCAACAGACAAACAGCACAAAACCAAACGGTGTAAGCAAATAATACGAAGACAGACACGCCTTTGTTCATATCGCACTGTCACAGAGAAGCGCCCGGCGAGCGCGACAAACACGGGCGGGTGGAGATGGGTGTCTTTTTAGTGTCTTTGTGGGTGTGAAGGTGGGAAGGGTGGGTGGAGATGCATTTGCTCTGCAGACACGGGAACACGCCGATAGTGCTTAGTGTCCCCTGTCAGTAAAGTGATTTCTGACAACTTCTAAATGAACCCTGGGGATGGGGAGGCCTGTGGCTGGATCACAGACCTGCTTTATGACTGCTCGCGGGCGACTTAGAGACAGAGGTAATAGCTTGCCGTTGAGTCGATAAGTGATCTAGCTACTGTCTCATAGAGAATACATACGACAAAACTGCACGTTTTCTTCTGCTGCCGTATGAGGGAATAAAATGACACCTACAGCATAAACCGTTACCTATAGAGCAATAGAGCAGAAATAATTAGGAGAGGTGAGATTTTAACAGCAGCAGGAGACAGGCGGAGGATGGAGACCTGAAGGAAAAGGCTAGTTTATTTTATATTTTCTCATACTGGGCTCCTAAACCCGGCTGTAAGGACATGTCCCTGAAAACAGCTGATGCTCCCGAAGACACAACTGTTTACAAAGCGTCTAAGAATGGAGGGAAGTAAGATTTCACTAAAAACAAGTTTTTGCAAAACTCACCATAGCTGAGGTAAATAGTGAATTAGTTGTGGCCTATTTTCAGTTGAGGATGAATACGCATGATGTGCTCCAGAGAGTGGGAGTATGTGGGATCTGAGTCACGCGGGGACAAGTCGTCTTTGACAAACCCAGAGAAGGAGTTTAACCAATCCTGCTGCCATTTTCAAGGTATTTCCAGTATCTTTACAGACTGCTAGCTCGGTCACCTGATTGGAAAAACTACTACAACAAATGTCCACTGCTAAAAAAAAAAAAAAAAAAATCCTCTCGCTGTGTCTGTATTTTTTTTATCCGGACTGGGAATGACAAATGTGCCTGTTTGTGTGGCGCACAAAGAATGTGACCTGAATGTTGTAACTAAAAATGGCATTTAAGGACTCCTGAAATGTGTGTCAGTGAGCGTTTTGAAATGACCTTCTGATTTGTGGGACGCTCGGTTGTGTGACTCTATAAATGAGAGGCAACAATAGAGGCGTTACTGTTGGGACTTATAAATAGGCCACGGGGCCTATGTTCATCCTGATAAAGAACTATACGGCTATTAAACATTTTCTTTATGAGTGCCGGAGCACATGAGAGGTCAGCCATATCAGGCTGTGGCTCTGTTAGTCTCATCAGTTACTTTTTTGGTTTCATTCATAAGAGTTGTGCTTCAAGTTGACAGAGACATATTAAGGTGGTTATTGACTGACAGCCCCGACTAAGCCATTCACATTGCTCCTGATCCCCCATAACATCCAGGGCTTATAATCTGTGTCCGCGCACACAACTCCGCGTGGGAGGGTGCGTAGCGGGCATACATTTTGTCTATTAGTGTGTGTGTGAGTATGTGTTTAGCGGTGCCTTTACAAGCGCCGGTTGATGGCTAAGCAGAAGACAGATCCAGGCATGCACTCATAGCAGCTGTGTTTCTGAATGGATCCAGCAGCCATTGTTCTGCTGTCACTAACTCGTCTCTCAGGCCCAGGAGACACACCGCTGACATTTACCAGACCCCCCCCCCTCCCCAACCCGCCACACTCCCCCCCTCTCATCCCCATACACATCCCCTTCCTCTCTCCCGTCTCATTCTCTCCTTCTCTCTCCCACTGCTTCCATCAAGTCCCTCGCTCATTCTCTCTTTCTGTCACACCATCTCTCTCTCTCTCTCCCTGGCATGATATACGGGGACAGATGTGTGCCGATATGTGTGTGTGTGTGTGTGTGTGAGAGAGAGAGAGAAGGAGTAAGTGTTTGTGTTAATGAGTGGCCCTTTAAGGCTATTAAGCTAAGATTGGTACGCCCAGAGTCCCTCATTACCCAGCTAGCATTGCCCCCTACACAGAATGGTAATTGGGAAGGGGAGAGAGAGACAGACAGACAGAGAGAGACGGGGGGTGTGGGGGGGTTATAGGAGGATAAACAAGGGATAATTGGGCGGATCGAGACCAAGAGAAGCAATTGATCAGGCTGATCTGCGTCTTCGCAGAGAGATGACGTGAAGAGCGGAAAGGGTAAAGGTCACAGACCTGGACCCAAAACAAGCTGCAGAGAAGGTACGTACACGAGCACGACGATGCCCCGGATGGACCATGTGGTCCAATTAATATGTTCATTTTTATCATTTATTTATTTTTTATTTCTTCTTCTTGGGTGTTAATATTACATATCGAAACTTGATCAAATTTCACGTGTTTTAATTAATTAAAAACAAAAAAAAGAACTGTCTGTCTGTGTGTTTGAGTAAGTGTGTGCGCAGGGATGTCAGTCAGACGTTAATCTCTTTATTTACGCCTTTAGTTGGTTTCACAGAGTGTGACATCAGCGTCACCTACAGGTTACAGACATGAACAACTAAGTTTTACGTGTGCGTGTGTGTACTTGTACAGCTATCTTTCCGAGAACCAGCTTAAGTTTTATACCATCAGATTGAGGACATCTGTGCAAAGTGAGGACGTTTTGGACGGTCCTCACTTTTTTGGCTGTTTTGAAGGTTAAAACTCAGTTTTAGGGTAAAGGTTAAAATTTGGTTATGGTTAGGGTTAGGCATTTAGTTGAGATGGTTGGGGTTAGGGTAAGGGGCTAGGGAATGTATTATGCCAATGAGTGTCCTCACAAAGATGGCCATACAAGACTATGTGTGTGTGTGTGACCCTCACCTGCGTATCCATCCAAATATCTGAAACTCCTTGGAGTTTCAGCACCTTTCCTACTTTCTGACCAAACACTAAATAAAAGTAAACAACAAAAGTAAACTGCTGTCCTGGTGTGCTTTATTTGCAAACAGTGCATGATAACACACTCTCAAACCAGTTTACTTACTGAAAGCTAATTCATTTACTCGTGTTACTTTTACTTCTAATTCAGATTCAAATGAAAATCCCTTTGACAGCGTGGACCAAATGTACTCCTTTGTAAAATATTAATACTTGGAGTATTTGAAAAGAAATGTTTTTCTTTTGTTTCTCGAGTCAGACTGTTAAAAAAAATTTTTAGTTTATCTCAACAAAATGTGTTGTAACAATTTATTAAATGTCCACAGACTCTCCAGATTTCAACTTTTTAAGTTCTGGGGTACGGAGATAAGGTCCTATTTCGATGTTATTCCTTCAAAGGTACTAAGCCTATTGGAGTGTGAAAGGGAAAAGTGCAGTGAAAACGTTGACGAGACATCCAATTAATCTGTGACATTGTTTTTAGGATAAAATGGAATTAAAAGTGAAATAGGAGCCTAAACAGAAACCGCAGAGCTGCCGACCTGACAGTTAAGCTGTGGGTTTATGTCGCCATCAAGTGGCGGAGCTGTGAACTACCACGGTGAAAGACTACACGGGGGATGGAGTTGATGGACTGGTGAAACATAACTGCCGTAGCACGCTCAGTTTTCACAGATAAAACAAATTCAGATTTTAGTCTACTTGGCTTAGAAAATGGTATCTTCGTTGAGCTATTTTGACAGTCATTTTTGTCACTCTGGCTTGTCTCAAAGGGGGCCTTAATTTACATTCTCATACTCCCGTCCTGTTGATAGCTCGTATTACAGTTAATTTCCCTGTATTTATGCATTTAGGGAAAGCAAGAAAACCTGCATAATGATTTTTTATTTACAGTGCATCCAGAAAATATTCAAAGCATTTCACTTTTTCTTTTTTTTATTGTTAGAGCCTTATCCTAAACTGAATTAAATTCATTTTTGTCCTCAAAATTCTACACACAACACCCACAGCCTTTGCCATGAAGCTCACATATTGAGCAGAGATCTATTCTGTTTCCACTGATCATCCTTGAGATGTTTCTATAGCTTATTTAGAGGATGAATTCAGTTGATTGGACATGAACCAAGAACCCAATAAGTGTCAGAGCTCCAGTGTTCCTCTGTGGAAAGAGGAGAACCTTCCAGTAGAAAAACTATCTCTGCATCAATCCA
This sequence comes from Mugil cephalus, assembly GCF_022458985.1. NCBI lineage: Eukaryota > Metazoa > Chordata > Actinopteri > Mugiliformes > Mugilidae > Mugil > Mugil cephalus. The sequence continues at coordinate 10,049,131 of NC_061780.1, forward strand.
CTAATCAGACTTGGATGCTAGACCCCCATAAGGTAACAAGGTAACTGCCCGTGTCTATGCTTTATGCGTGCATGTATGTATGCATGTGTCGTGTGTATATGTGATTGTTCATGTGTTTGTGTGTCTTGTTGTAATGTTTTATATTTCTTATTTTTGTTTTGTTTATTGTTGTTTTTTATGTAAAGCACATTGGGTTGCTTTTTAGTATGAAAAGTGCTATATAAATAAAGTTTGAGTTTGAGTTTGAGACTAGCTAGACAGAAGTCAGTCCTTAGTAAAAGGCACATGGCTGCCCGCCTGGAGTTTGCCTAAAGGCTGAAGGACTCTCAGACCATAAGGGACAAAATTCTCTGGTCTGATGAGACAAAGATTGCATCCTTTGGCGTGAATATCGGTACCATGTCTGGAGGCCTATACAATGTGATGTTGTAAATTAGTGGGTTGATGAGGGATGCCTGTTCACACAGCCGATAAAATCCAGGGTCGGGTTGAAATATTGGGTCTACCCTGCAGTGTGAAAGTGGCTTTACAGGAGCTTTTGATTTGATTTTTATTTTATTTTTTTTATTTATTTTTTTTTTTTTTTGCATTTTTAGATCCAGGACTTTAAAGTTTCATTTTCCAAAAGAACAGACAACGTAATTGAACACATGGTCTGACAAAAATAAATAAATGAATAAAAAAAATAAATCAAAGTACTGTGTTTTGGTTATATTTTTAAGGACTTGGTGGAGGATTGTTTGGAAGATTGAAATCCTGGCTACGGCCCTGGCAATCACAACAGCCCTGATAAAGTCTACTATTTTTTTTGCATATAGTTTTTTGTCTAAATTTCTGACAGATTGTGTGTTGACCCTTAACACCATTGTGTTATTTCCAATTGATCGATCGTGATGACAGCACGTAGCGGCTGCTGATTGGATGTTTCTGTGACTGGCTGAGGACGGGGAGGAGGGGGCGACCGGGCGAAACCATTCACGACCACCGGAAAATATGTAAAGATTAATGAGCACCATACGCATCCAGATTCTGGTTTCAAATAGTATTACGGGCGTGTAGCTGAATTAGATGCTGAGATTACAAATCAGGGTAATTTAGAGTCGGATTACGCTTCTAATCGCGGCGTCCACTCTCATCCCCGCGGATAAACAGCCAAAGAGGATGCGGAGATGATTTTATGACGCTGCGATGGATACCTGCGAAGAAATTCAAACACTGACGGGATTTCGGTTTCATTCTTGGTCGGTTTAGTCTTAAATTTAATCGCAGCTTGTCTTATTATTGGCCATGGTTTTCCTGCGAAGGCTCGTACAGCTGTCGGTGCTGCTGATCCAGACCGGGTGGCGAGGGGTCTCTCCGAGCCCCACAGATGAGGGTGCGCTCCGGACCGGCCACGGGGAGCACGGAGAGCCGGGCCACCAGGAGCCTCACAAGGACTCCTACAGCACCTTTGCCTCCGAGTTCCTGGAGTCCAGATATCTCTCTGATGACGGTAAGGACGTAATCCAATTCACTAAAAGATTCACAGCTAGGGGGCTTTGTTTACATGTTGTTTACATGCAGATAAACATACAGATATAGATGCGATATTGGCTTGATAGAAAAAAAAAAAAAAAAGGAGCAGGGACCCTAGGCAGAAAGAAACATGCGCAGGTTATTTTGTTTTGCGTCCGACCTGTCTCCTCTGCTGGGGCCTTTCAGCACCCAGGCCAGCACCCTGATGGTATCTGCCCACCCTCTCTTCCTCTTTCTCTCTCACACGCACACGCACTGCAGATGGCCTCTCCTTAGTTGGACCTTTGGACTGAAAACAGGCTTGTTTTGTGTGGTATCAACAGAACTGCTGATTTTGCATTTTGCAGGTTATCCATTCCCCACTGCCCCACCAGTGGATCCCTTTGCCAAGATAAAAGTCAGCGACTGCGGAGTAACCAAAGGCTGCATAAGGTTAGAGAACAACACACCCATATTACCATCTCAAAACTCCAGGACAGCTGTATTCCCTCTGGCTTCTCTATCCTAGATGCTCCTGTCCACAGAGTCTTGAAACTAAACATAGGAACTCTTCACTGTCTCATCTTTATTCTCTGAAACCAGGATGAAATTTATTCAAAAACTGCCCTAGTTTGTCGGACCCTTAGACAATATGTCTATAGGGCCTCTAAATGGAGTAACAGAAGGTGCTTATATTTATTTATCCATTTGTCCAGATATGGGAAGCCAGGGTGTGATGCGGAGACATGTGACTACTTTCTGAGTTATCGTCGCATTGGGACAGATGTGGAGTATGAGATGAGTGCAGACACAGATGGATGGGTGGCCGTAGGTTTCTCCTCCGACAAGAAAATGGTGAGCAGCTACACAAACTATTGAGACTATTACAAAACTGCTATTACTTGAACTATTTACATTGCATGGCAACACTGACAATATAACCTGCTATCAAGAAGCCAACAACATAAATACACATTCATGTTAGCACAGTAATATTAGTCATCTGATCTCTATGTTATCTCTAGACTCTTTTGTCTTTCTCGCTTTTGTCTGTCAGCTAACACAGGAAGTCTGTCCTAGACACAGAATAGAGGCTAACAACATGATCAATTATCAAGCTTTCTCTCAAGAATAAAACTGGAAGTATCTGCAGCCTGAAAATGAGTGTAAGATGTAGTTTATGTGTTGTTGCTGTGGTAATAAATCAGTCTTGAAAGACGGCCTGTAATTATGTTTTTATTACATTCCCACTGAGCAAAACATGTAAAACTCACATGCATTATAAACATCTCAATAGTAAAAATGTGGATAACCAGTTTTAGACTTAAAGCATCTCATAGTCATAGATATGGCAGAAAACAATGGAGACCATAACAGTTGTAGTTTGTTTGTCACAGGCATTGTATATCTAATTTGGATGCACAGTAGGAAATTCATTTGAAGACTTTTTGTAGTAATATCTAATCTTTCCTTACTCCGTTCTGTTGCCTCAGGGCGGGGATGATGTCATGGGCTGCGTGCACGATGATAATGGACGTGTGCGGATTCATCACTTTTACAATGTCGGCCAGTGGGCCAAAGAGATCAAGAGGAACCCGGCTAGAGACGAAGAGGGCATTTTTGAGAACAACCGGGTGACCTGCCGATTCAAACGGCCGTTATATGTCCCCAGAGAGGAGACTCTTGTGGACTTACACCTGTCGTGGTATTACCTGTTTGCATGGGGGCCAGCCATTCAAGGTGAGAAATCAAACTTTTGCATCAGGTTGGCTGTCTTTGGTTCGTTATCATCTCACTCTATCTTACCTTTTCCAACAGGTTCCATCACGAGACACGACATCGACAACCCTCCAGTCAGTGACCACATGATCAGTATCTATAAGTATGAGGACATCTTCATGCCCTCCACTGCCTATCAGACCTTCAACTCTCCCCTCTGCTTACTGCTGATAGTAGCTCTCACTTTCTACCTGCTGATGGGAACGCCATAAACACAGCAGAGCACAGAGTGGAGAAAAAAAGGGGAAGAGGAGATGAAGCAGCAATAAAAAAATGTTTTATCAAATGCCATATTCAAGTGTGCAGTTTGCACAAAGAGGGACTTTATTAAACATGGTAGAGTATATTCATTACTCCTGACAAACTATTAAAACTGTAAAGGTGTCATATACTGGTCCAACACAAGAGGTCCAACAAAAGAGTAGTATTAGTTTTGAATGGGCCAGTTATTTACAGTATTATTAGTATTTATAATAGCTTCCATTTATTAGAAAAAAAATACACGTCAATAAATGAATCGGATCTCGGAAGCCTTTAAGAGGCTGCATGAAAATCTGGGAATGATTTCAGAAACCCACTGTTCACTTGTGACTCATGTTGAACTTGGCTAATACACAAAGGTCTTCTGAGGATCAAAGACAATAAAATAGCTCTCACTTCCTGTCCCTTTACCCTGCTGTCTGCAATTGTAGTTTTCAAGGCATTAGAAACTACACTGCGCGTTTACCGTGTTTAAGTTAAGGTAAATTTCTTTTAAAAGTTCATGTTTTGGCTTATGTCTCTTTTTTCCCCGTCTTCCTCAACCACAGGGTTGCTTGTTTCAGTACTGTGGCACTGTGATTGTGTACAGGCAGAGAAAGACACTTGAGTTACTGTTGCCTCTGCAAGCAATAACACACTGAACACGAGCAAACTGTGGACTGAAAAACATTTTGCTTGCATATGGACCTGCTTTTTTTTTCTTTTTCCCCAGTCTGTCATTGTAGCCTTTGATCTGCATTAAAATAGCTAAATATGTTAAAATGTCTCTACGTGGGGTCAGTTTTCTATAAACAATACTGACTCTAATGTACACACTTTAAAACATAAGAGCATGAACTTTGATAGAATTAAAATTATTATGTTTAGGGCTGTAGCTACAATGAAATTATTTTGATATTGTAACCTGTTATAACTTTAACATCTCAGCTCATCTTCTGTACCGCTTAATCTTCACTAGTGTGCGGGGGATGCTGGACCCTATCCCACCTGGCATCGGGCGAGAGGCGGGGTACATCCTGGACAGGTCGCCAACCTATTGCAGGGCAACTTTAACATATGTTAAATTAATCAGATTTTGTGATCTATTTGAAAAAATAAATAGAATAGCAACTAAGTCAGCAAATAAAAATGTTAGACTTATCTCCAATAGTTACCTCCAAAGGTTACAGAAGCCATATATAATTAAAAATACAAGTATGCACCTGCACATTCCTTATTAATTTTAAAAACTACACAATGGATACAAATAGAGTAGAAAACAATATAAAACTAAAATATTTTAAACACACAATGAATGGATATTTTATACAAACGTCTGACTGAAGAGACATGTCTTCATACAATGAACCAATAAATAATTTATTAGCCTAATAAAACGGAACACAAAACAAACGGAGGAGATTTTTTTTGTTCGCACTACATTACCCATGATGCGTTTAGACATCGCGTCGGTGTTACGTCGTATGTTTTCCTCCCTCACGCGGTGGATCCGACGACCGACTACCAGGACCGACCGACCGACCGACCAACCAACCGGACGGGGCGGAGGCGGTGAACATGGCGGACGAGGAGGACTCGGCGCCGGAGGCCGCCGCGGTCTCTCCCCCGGGGAGCCCTCGCGTTGAGCGGCCTCACTCTGTTTCCTTCTCGGAGAGCGTCCAGCCGGCCGTCGGGATGATGAGCCAGCTGCTAAGCCAGCCGTCGTCCCTCAAGTTTGACAAAAACATCAAGCAGGCCTTCTACAACACCGGGGCGATGATCTTCGTGGCTATCTGCTGCGGAGCATCTGTCCTGGTCTACTTCATCCTGGAGGCCTTCCTCCGCCCGCTGCTCTGGGCCGTGCTCTGCGGCACCTTCCTCCACCCCTTCAAGTACTCCCTGGCCCGCCTCGGTCGCTCGTGGCTCAGCGGTCTGCAGGACACTGGGACGCCCATCGTGGTGGGGACCCTGCTGGTCCCGGTGTGGTGCGTCAACTACGGGGTGGAGACGATGGGCAGGCTGGTGCTGGAGAAGCTCACGGTGCTCCTGGTGATCGGCACCGGGGCGCCGCTGGTCTACTTCCTCTACCTGTTCTGGAGCGCTATCGGTATGCAGGTGATCCTCGGGCACGTCTGTGGGGTCATCGGGGCCGCGCTGGACTGTTTCCACGCTGCGTGGGTGAGTGAATGGACAGTGGCAACTGCACATCCCACTGTGTCAGGCAGTGTGTGTGTGTGTGGGCGAGGTCAGCTGTGATCACTGGGTCACTGGATGAACAGGCTCAGGCGTGTGGTTTACACCAGTCTAACAAGAATGTGAATACTTTACACAAATATTGGCTAAATTAGTGCGTGGGAAGGGCAGACCTTTGCTCAGATGTGTCAGCAGTCATGGATGGTCTGATCTTGGAATGAAAACAACTCAATGATCGGTTGATCAACTAAAAACTTGATTTAAATTAGTTTATTTAAAAGCAGAAAAAACATTTTTCACTATTCTGTATCCACTTCATAGAGTAAGTTGAGAATATGATCAGTGAATTAAATTGTATCACAGTATTAGTTAATTGCAGCCTAATATAAATTAATTTTATATCTTTAATTGAAATAATTAAAATAATCAGTGGTGTGTGTACAATAAAAAGTATTAGTGTAGCCGCTGTGACCATGACAGCTCCCTAAACATTAGTGATGATGATCATTCTGGTTTAAAAACACAGCTGATTCATTTAAAGCTCGCAGACTGTATCGAATTATCCTGGACAGCTCCGATCTTTGCTTATTCGATCAACCTCGATTCAGAAACTATGTTTTCGTGGAATATGTGCCTAAACTTGGATGACCATTAATTGAATTTCCTGCGTCTCCAGCGTTTGATCAATCAGTATCTTATTCCACATGAGCTCCAGGGCCCTGAGCCCCGTCGGGTTTTGGTTAGATCTAAATTACATTAAATGCTCCTCTTCAGACACCATGCGCTTCCTCTAAATGTAGAGGTGGGCTCAGAGAGGGCGTGTGTTTATAAATAGGAAGGAGCATGATGCTGGATTGGATTACATTGAATGATGTCTTTGTGTGGAGTGGAGGCAGCTGAGATCTTTGTGACACGCTGATCCCAGACAAGAGAACCATATCAGGCTTTATGGCTCAGCGGCAGCAGACGGTTTAACGCTGTCTGCTCAGAGTCTAGAGAGCTCATTTGATCACTTCATGTTTTTTTCTTTTTGAAATATAAATCCATTAGGCCTTTTTTTATATAGGCATCAGAGAGATGTTTGTTATTTAGCTTTATTTTTTTATTTGTTGCTTTATTTCTCATGGACACTGCACATTAATAAATGATAAAATGTAGGTCCAATAAATCATAAATGAGCCAGAATTAGTCAAGAGGCTAATTTTCAAATACATTATCTAATACAGTGCATTTAAATATTTAACGTTTATATTTCAAGACTCAAGAAGTTTATTGTCATATACACAAAAGAGCAAGGACATTCTGACTTTTGTGAGTTCCTGTCACACAACTAAAATAAACACCTAAGCTAAACTTAAATAAAGGAAGTAAATTTTACTAAGTAAAATAAACGAGTACTGTGTACAGAAGGACAGAGTGTAGCGAAATGTGCAGTTATGTGTGTCATACAGATAGATAGATACTTTATTTATTCTGTATCCAGTAGCCTCATAACATATAAATGGAGAATTATAGTCGAAGATATGGAAGATATTTTTTTATACATTACATTATACATTACATTATATTATATGCAGAAATGGAATATATTTTTCACATATATGTTTTAATAAGTGTATAATCACCTTATGAATGAGTGTGTTTTAGTTTCCTATCTACAGAGGTTCTCCTCCACAGAATCCACCATGTTGCTCGACCGCCTGGTAGCCCAGACCAGATAAACTAGACAATGTGCTGTAGAGAAATCAGTATATTGTTGGGTCTATAAAATGTCAGTGACAAACGACCGCCAACGTTTATTAAAGTTTATAAGTACTGTCTACAAATTTCTTGCCATTTGATGATGGTCCAAAGCCTAACATGCTTTTACTGAATCTTTAACACAGAAATCGTTGTCACAATACAGGTGAGAGGTTCACATCATTGTGTCACTCTGGTGTCTGTCTGGTTTCCCCTCAGGTGTGTACTGTGGTTTTTGGCTACTTGTTAGCGGTTTGCTTCAAGTGGAGTCCCCAAACTGAGAGGTACCTGACGTCTTTTGCTCTCCTTGTCTGGGCCGTCCTGCTCTTCTACATCGGTGAGTGTGGAGGTCTAGAAAACATGCTCTGTCGTGTCGGCCGCTCTTTCGTGCTTTTATGCAAAATAGCTCGTTGCCCCTGGGGTGGCGATTTCTGATTGGTCTGACTAGAGCGCTGCAGGCTACAACCTGTGAAAGATACGGTGTCTTCAAAGGGGAGGAAAGAGTTTTTTTACTCAGCAGAGGGTGCAGTCTCTACAAGTCCACAAGCCCTTTGCACGGAGAACATGCAGTCCCATAGTAAGACGAGGAAGTCACCAGTATTTTTAGCACACTTAAGATGCACTAAACAGAGGTGTTGACCTTCTGGGCTGAAATGTTAAAAGTGACTGAGAGCTGTTAAGATGAACAAGTTCTGTTCTTCAGAGGTGGCTCGTCCATAGTGACGCTAACTCACGTTTAAGTAAAAATATATTTATATATTTCACCTTGGCATACAAAAAAAGTAGTACAGCTGAGGTCCCTTATATACTATATACTATATAAATATGAGGAACTCCTCTGTAACTGTATCAACATACAAAGTTAATCTTGAATTTGTTCGTAGTGTCTCTGACTGGCTCGTGGAGAGTGCCCTTATTTGTGGTTGTGGTTATTCTCCTCATCGTGGGCTCCCAAGAGAAACCACCTGTCCCTGGCAAAGGTGAGGATTTACTGGACACTCACACATTTACATTTACCATAGTAAAGAAACCTTGTACTTCGCAGTGTCCACAAATATGGGGAAGTGAGTGAACATATGTTTTTGAGTCGATTAAACTGTGAAGAACTTTTCTTACAGACATGAGAGCGCCATCAGACATATTACTCTCCCCAGTACTCATGTTTATCGATTCCTTTAAAAGTCAAGAGGATCAAATTAACTTATTGTTAACATTAAAGAAGTGCTGGAGGAAAGAATCTCGTTGCTGTCATGCTTGTAACAATGGAAAAGTACACCTTCATAAGAGCCTCTGTTGTAATTTGACTTTCCCTCAGATGAGGTTATAACCACCCCAGCTTTATAAGCGAGTTGAGCTGGACACTTTATTACATTATGTGGACGCACACACTCGCAAAAGAAATGTTCAGTTCTTTGCTGTGTCTGACCTGCGCTTACACTTGTTCCTCTTCATCTCCTCAGGAGAGCTGCCAGGGCAGATGTTGTCATTCGCTGCTAACACTATTTACATGGCAATCTCCTGTAGCAACCTTCAGCCAAAACCCGCGGCCAATGAACGCTCTGCCACAGGTGACTATTATAATATGTGACTGTTACTGTAGACGATTTGATGCCATGGAGGAAATGATTGCTGCTGAAATGTGAGCCACTGAGACCCCAAAACCTCAGTGTTTATTGTTTTATTGGCCGTTATTGTGGAAATTATAACGGAGAGTAACATAGAAAGAATTAGGACAGACAATATCTTGGCTTAGTGTTTTAAATAAGGAGCTAGAGCTTTATGTTAACCATTTAGGGACCTCCGTAAAGAAACTGCAACTTAAAACACTTCTGCTTTGGTTTCACCATTTTACCATTGTGGATAGCACTTGTTACAACATAACACTGTCTTTCTCTTCCTCTTGCTTGTTCCTTCTGCCTGGTCTCCCTTGTCCCATCTAAGATGGCATACCTTCTTCCACCCCCGGCTTCCCTCGGGGCCCTCGCTCATTACCGGGTGGCCTGTTCCAGAAGGAGAAGAGCTCCCACAGAGCCAGTGATATCTACTTTATTCTGCTGGTCTGGGCCATTGTGCTAGTTCAGCTGTGGCTCAACCTTTGGATCCTACAACTGCTGCCTATCCCCGTGGCTGGTAACGCTCACAAACACACACACACACATGCGCACAAGCTTCCGTTCGTCCTTTCAGAGCTGCTGTACTCATGCGCATGTCGCCTCGATCACTCAGTGTGGGTGCTGAAGAAGCTGGTGGTCCACTTTGGCGTGAAGAGATTTGCAGAGCGGACTCTTGCCTCGTGGTGGACGGTGTTGGAGAAGTTTGGACGTGAGCGTGAAGAGGCCTTGCTGCCGGGACCAATCAAAGGCCTGGTTCAGTTCCTGCTGCGTGTCGACACTAAGGTAACGTACACAATCTCATCCAAACACACGGCCTCTTGTTGCACTGGCGCATCTTTGTGTTCACGCTGTACACGTATATTATCCATTATAAGTTCAGAAATAAAGATGAAAGTAAGTATTAAAGTCGCTCCTCAAAATCCATAACAGCTGATCTAAATCTGTGTGTAAGGATCCCTCATAATGTTTGAAGCTTGCAATGGATTCTTTTCTTAAGCATTTGGTTCAAAACGTGGGTACAGAAGGACAACTTCACCTCCCACGTCTAAAGCCGGTGTAAGTAGGTATGCCGTAGCCTGCACCCTTCAAGAAATGCGACCACAACAGCTGTGAATGCTCCACATCTCTCAACGTCCAGGCAAGCACAGACAACTCCCCCTCCTCCTGAATACTACACACCACCGGCTCAGACGTCTTATCTCTTTTGTTTGTTACAGTCAGTACGTTGACATGCATGTGAAAAAAACTAAAACAAATCGTTACCTTAATCTGACTTTAACTGGACAACTAAAGTGCATGTAAACACGTTACTCAGACTAAGATCTCCTTATCCAATTAAGACACCCAGATAATGCGATTGGAAACTGATTTTCTCCGGCACATATACGCCTTAATTAGACTTTAACTGGATAATGCGCATGCTCCACAAACGCTCCATCTTATCTGCCAAAGTAGCGCGCACATTATGTATGAGGTTAAACAAGACGTACTATTCATACATCTTGTTGTTGTTTGAAATGCCGGTATGCTGCAAGAACGACTCTTGTTTATTATATGACGTAATAGGTCAAACGGAAAGGGGTCCGTATTAACCCGCTGACAGGACGCATATCGCCACCTAGTGTGGAGGAGGAATTTCATTTAGCTGTCAACCTGTCGCCTGCTGTAAACCCACTGACTGATTTCAGTAAAAGTAGTCGCTGTTCTACATTATTTACCTCCAACTGAGCCGCTCGGTTCCAGTCACAGCGCACAAGGCACCATAGTAGTTTGAAGTACACAACAGAATAATGTTGCTCCACATCAGCTGGATGCGTAGGTGGGCAGTTATTGTGATTACCGTGTCTTATTGAATGCATTGTTTTCCAAGGCCAAGATCACAGATTGATTTGCTTTAAATAGCAGCAACACCGTGGCAAACTAGCATATGAGAAAATCCGTGTTTACTGCAACGTCCTGTGGATTACATTCTCATTACACTCTCTGTCAAAGAACAAAGATCTGAAGGTTATGGGATGTGCTTATGTCATGTCTTTGTAATCACACTGATGTGATGGCGTGTCCACACTCCCCCCTGCCTGCCGCTGTCGGATCCTTCTCTGTCTGTACCCAAACAGAGGTTGTGTTCTTGTCGCACGGGTACATGTGATGACTGCTGCACAGATCTTTCCAATAATAATCTTCCCAATGTCTCTTTGTCTCCTCCCCCAAGCTCTGGCATTGGCTTAACAAGCAGGTAATGATCTGGAGAAGCAGAGTGCTGAGAGCGAGAGACTGACGGAAAGTGTGTTTGTGTATGAAAGAAAATGAGAAAGTAAACAAGTAACCTGTGTGGGTGAAGGCGTGAGCATACCTTGTCGTAGCTTGGACTGGCGTTTTTACCCATCCACTGTCATCACCCTCTCATGCTGTCTTAATGTCTGTCCTCTCGCTGCTTCCCCGCTGCCTGCTTTTATTTTTACAGGAAGCTACAGTCGGGGGGTGGGACTCATTGATCCCTTAGCCTCGTCTGTATCTTCCCCCCGCTGTGATCTAACTGGCAGGTTTGTCTTGAGAGTGTATGGGCTGCATGGAGAGATGGCTTATGTAGACAGAGCAGAGCAGACTGGGAAGTAAAGGGCAGTGATGGTTGATGAATCTGATGTCAACTGGGTTTTAATACAATAATGTGATTACACTTTCACGGGTGGGTGAGGGACTGGGCATGGACAAAACAATGGAAACACAAAGTAGTTGGTTTACATGTTTTCTAATCACAGTAAACACCTGAAACACTTTATAAGACAGAAGAGCTTAACTCATTTCTTTGCTTGTAGATGACATTTCCTCAAGAAGATGCACAGTATGGAAACAGAGGATGCACTTTAGACATCAACATTTCTGAAATATTTTTGCTATAAGTCTCAGTAATCAGCAGCTACCATGAAAGTCAGTGTATTTGTCCTCAGAAGAAAATAGTCCCACACAGACATCTGGCTAATGAAGTGTCCAGATGTGTTGTGAAGTAGTGACATTTAAGGTCTGAGGTGTTTCTCCAGCAGTGGGGGAGGAAGCATTCGGATATTTTACTTAAATAAAACCAGCAATACCACAGTTTTGAAATAAAAATGCATTTCAAATCTTACCTAAGAAAAAGTGTCTATCATCTGCGAAACTGAGCATAACATCAGAGGTATTTAAATATATGTGTTTATATGTTATTCTATTGGTTTTTAACATGTAATCAGTATTATCCATCTGAGGTGATTTGATTTATTATGTAGTGTCACATTGAGTCATTTAATGTATAAGCATTTAACTTAAAGTCATTCATAGTATCATGATTTTAGGTTTTAAAGTCTGAATATGCTATAAAGTAACTACAGGTGAACAGTGTAGTGCAGTAAAAAGATGAAGAGATGTTGGAGTCGAAGTTGAAAGTAGCGTGTAAATAGTAAATCAGAGTTGAACTTAAATACAGATCTTGAGTAGATACTGTTTTTTTTTTTAATCACCAGTGGTTTGAATGGAATGAAGAAGTGCTACTGCAGCTATAGGATCCAGTCATTAAACAAGGCTGGTTGTATTGTTGCTGGTGTACAGAGGGTTCCTTACACGAAGCAGAAATGAATCTAAACGCATGAAAACTCTGAGCGACAACTGATCTGATCATACACACTTTTCTGGTATTTGTTCACACATCGCCGAAGCAGACACTTGTTTCACACTACATCTAATTTTCAGAAGGATTTTCCAAATTAAAAACAGTTTTTGTGGGTGATGTTTCCATTTTTTTGTTAGTCTAGACATAACTGTTCCCCTTTAAGATAAGGCTACGTTATTTTACATGGTAAAGATAAATGAGATTTGACTGAGAATAGACTAATTTTAAACGCTATGATAAGATTTAAGTTCCTCTAAACTGAAAGACGGTATCGCTCTCTTAGACTGTAATATAGTGGGAGCTGTACTGACTGCCATATCGCCATCCATATAACGTTCCTTATGACAAAGTAACACGACTTGATAAGACAAACGGAGCCTGAAGCTGGTGATTAACAGTTTTGGAGCATTGAGAAACCTGAGTTAAGAACTGATGCAGTTTTGAACAGCCCGTGGCCCTGATTGTGACTCATCTCAAGTATGGTGTGTTGACACCCAAAAAAGTCACAAGTACAGCGGCGCACATTCTGATTATAGCGCTTGCATGCCTTAAATGCAGAAGTGCGAGGAAGTGTGCATGTATGTGTACAGATGTGCTCTCCTTTGGTTCATAATTGACCACCTTATCGTCTTTTTAGACACGAGATGACTTCTTTTCATGGGAAGGACGCAGGTTTCTCCATGTGTCTGATCACTGTTTGTTTTTTAGATCCTTCAGAATTGTACTGACTGCTTCTCCACCTGTTATTTCCCCGCCGTCTCCCCTTTCTTCCCGTCTTTATCCTCTGCATGCTCAGATGATTGTGTGGCTGGAGCGGTCGCTGGATAAAATCATCAGCATCTTCATCATCTTCCTCCTGGTCACAGGGACGCTGCTCATGGCTCTGCTGCTGACTGCCATGGTGAGGTTTTGTCTTTGAAAAATCAGTTTGTTTGGTTTGCACTAAACATCGACCTGGATTACAAAGTAGTTCTGGTCTTCTTAGGTTCATCATGAAAGCGTTCACATCATCGAAGTTACCAGTAACCTCATCAACGAGACTGTCTCTAACCATCCAGAATGGGCCAAGTAGGACCGATTAACTTTATTTCCACATTTTCATTTGCATTTAGAGTTGTTATTACTTACGTGAGTGTCTCCCCCCTCCTCTAGTTTGCTCCCAGAAGCTCGTGTGGTGCAGAAAGCTCTGAATTCAGCTGCTACTAATGTTTATCAGCACGGGAGAGAATGGATAACACAAAAGGTTAGAGCAGTTACCTGCAGTTATTTCTCTTAAACGTGAAGAAAATGCAATCAAAAACAGAACATGCTGCCAACCAGGAATGCAGCAAATCTTTTTATGTTTTTTTTTCGTGCAGCTTCATAAGATGTTAGGAGATAAGGTGAACCACACGGCGGTCATTGAGAAGCAGGTTTTGGAGCTTTGGGACCGACTGTACCACTCCTGGTTTGTGAAGGTAGCGTGAGAGGGTGAACTCTAATCCATCCTAAAAGTCTTGTTCTTCTCAGCGCGACTCACATGAAATGTCGTACACGCATTCGCAGAACGTGACCCACTCTGGACGCCACCACCGTGGACAGAAGATGATGGCTCAGAGACAGAACAGCTGGCTGGTGGACATCCTGGACTGGAAGGACATCGCCTCCTTTCTGCAGGAGAACATAGAGACTCTGCTGTCTGTAAGTACGGTTATATTTAACACTGGCTACGTTTACAGTATTCCTTCCAACCGACCGAAATACTTTCGATTAGAGACTACAACCTAACTGTTGGAATCCAACCGTTTTATTTAATGTGAAAGATAAATGTGGTGGAGTCATGGAGCAGAAGAGTTCCTCAGGCGTGGCACAGATGGCAACACTGAATCCATCATCTGTCCAGATCCATATTTTGAAAGGCCCTGTGTCATGTTTAGTGTCATGTTTCTGTTCCTCCCAGAAGCTCGTCACATGAGCTGATGTTTACCCTACGTGGGGCTTACACGCGCCGCAGGATTAGATTTATTCCACCAATAGAAAACCGTTCGGGCTCAAGATAATATTTCCTCGCTGAACGGATTGTCCAAAGCTTACGCCGCCCCTCTCAATCTGACGGAAAATCAAATTCTGATCAGGCCGTTCTGTCCTAATTAAGGCTGTTAAATGAGGCATTGTTATTCTGATTGAGCTCTCTGCTGCGAGGGGCAGATGCTTCTACTTTCATCTCTAAATCCTGACGCGCAGTTTCATTTTGAAATGACTTTGGGCAAAACCCAGAGGAAAGACACTGTAACCCAGCAAAGGGAAGTGCAAATTTTCATGTTTAGTGTTGCATGTGTTTGTGTATTCTTTGTTTAGATCCTGGAGTCTCTGTGGGTGGTGATGAGCAGGAACGTCGGCCTCCTCATCTCCACCACGACCACTCTCTTCACCGTCTTGTTCCACAGCGGCACGGCTCTGCTCAACTTTGCGCTGAGTTTGGTAGGAAACGCTCATCAGTCAGCTGGCGCAAAAACTACACATCTAGTCTCCCTTTTTAGCAGATTTTATCACGCACAAACATTTCAGGCGGTGTCTCTCTTGAATGTGCAGTGCGTGCGCTTTTGGTGAACCCTCGTGTGTGTGTGTGTGTGCAGGTGATTTTCCTGACCACGCTCTTCTACCTGCTGAGCTCCAGTGGTGAATACTACAAACCTGTCAAATGGGTGATCAGCCTCACTCCTCTCTCCCAGCCCGGACCTTCCTCCAACATCATAGGCCAGTCTGTAGAAGAGGCCATCAGGTAGCCGCGTGCTCAGCAGCTCCGCAGCCTATAAATATGCCCCCAGGAGATTATTTCTGACCGTATGTGTGTTTGTTTTGAAGAGGAGTGTTCGACGCCTCTCTGAAAATGGCCGGTTTCTACGGCCTCTACACTTGGCTCACTCACACCATCTTTGGCATCAACATCGTCTTCATTCCTTCTGGTGAGTCAGCGCGCTCGCAGCAGATTGCGCCGTCTCTATACCTGCGCCTGCCAAGCCGTGCTTAGTGTATTCTCATCCTCTGAATCCGTCTTATCTCCTGGCCTGAAGCCCTGGCTGCCATCCTGGGGGCGGTGCCGTTCCTGGGCACCTACTGGGCGGCGGTGCCGGCCGTGTGCGACTTGTGGTTGGTGCAGGGCGAAGGCGTCAAGGCCGTGCTGCTGCTCATCTGCCATCTGCTTCCGACGTATTTCGTAGATACAGCCATCTACTCTGATATATCGGGGTACGTATGTTGTTACATCAAACCGATTGTGCCTAATGTTCTGTTTAGTGATGTGCGGATCGATACTGAAATATCGATACCTCCGATACCAGAGCTTTATGCTCTAAAATCAATTCTCAAATCAAAATATCGATACTTTAGATACTTACAGCCATTCGAAGGAATGTTTATCATGAAACACCTCAGGTTAAAATGATTTGCAATCGTATCGGTATCTGATTGGTATCACCGATACCAGCCTGAATTTTACTCAGTATCGCATTAGAAAGGAAACGGTGGTATCAAACATCGCAGTTCTGTATTCATCCATTTTCCTTTTGTCTCTTCAGAGGTGGACACCCGTATCTCACGGGCCTGGCGGTAGCAGGCGGAGCGTACTACCTGGGCCTGGAGGGGGCCATCATCGGACCCATCCTCCTCTGCATCCTGGTGGTGGCAGCCAACATCTACAGTGCCATGCTGATGAGCCCCAGCTCTGCAGTGCCAACGCCGGTGCAGTCAACCTGGCCTCTCCACACCATGAGGTGAGCACGGCGTCAGGAAGCACGCGACGCCGCTGCAAACCGACGCATCAGGCCGTTAACTGTGTGTGTGTGTGTGTCGTTCCTAGGCCCTTCACAGAGTCCACTCCCTCCGTCCTGAAGAAGATCAGTGAGTGAAAGCGACTGGGTGTGTTTCAGCTGGCTTCCTTATTGGCTGATTCCCCAGGGGAACCACGCCCCCTCCCCGCAGCTCCACCCGCCTTCAACCAGGAAGAGCTGGCGGCTGCAGCAGCCGGTCACCCCGTGACGCTGTCTGCTGCATACCCCGGAGCGGTTCCTCTGAGCAATACAGCACCAGCTCCTTTCAGTCAACACCCTGTGAAAATGTAAGCCTACGCCCTCATCCCAAACGTGGACCGATGACCTGACATTGGGTTTAATATTAATGTATAGCAGAGACGTTGATACTAATCTCATCATCTCTCTGAACTCAGTGCCTACCTTTATTTTGTATCGAGAAATGCCTAAAACGAGAGTGTCGGCGGTCCGTTTTATCTATGAAATTTCCGGCCCGCACTCTTCCGGGGCCGCGTCTGTGCTACGGTATGTGGTCGTGCACTATTTGTACTCCCTACCTCTAGGCGAAGATGAACTGAAGCCGCCTTGCCGCCGTAAAGAATGAGCTATCAGCTGTTTGACTTAATGCGTGGTTCACGGTTCGGCGACAGTAGCTGTGAGTTCGCAGCATCGGAGGTCAGCTTTAACAGAGACGTACCCTCCTGCTCTCCTGGACCAGGCTGTTCTTCGTGTTTGTTTTTGCCCCCGTTTCACTTTAGTCGGGTTAATGCCTCCTAGTGTCACTGCTTAGTTTTTGCACCGGTGCAGGTTGAGCCGCAGAGCGACTACTTAAATGGATCAGAGCAGGTGTTCCATATTCACTGAGTTTAGTCTGACCTCCACGCCGTTTTTAATTAGTTTTTTTTTAACACACTGTGAGTTGCGCACACACACACATACTGTACACTGCTACCGTTTCATTTTTAACACGCACTGAATGACGTTTACACTCAGAGCACTTTGAGTATTTTCGTGAGCACATTTAGGCTTTTAAGCTGCCATCTCCAACGCGTGTCTGTCTTTTTAGAAATGTCTTCACATTCTCACCTCCTCCACACTTCATACGTCTTACTGTTACTAGAGTCACTTTGTGAAAGGCGTTTACATCACTTGAAGCTTTAATAAACGAGTTGTGCGGATGCGTACGTGGCTGCGGCGTCAGCTATGGGAGGGTGGGAGCGTGCTGATGATGTTCTGGGTTAAAACATGTGGCTGTTTACCTGAGATATTGTAGTTCTCCTTTGATATGTGCGTTTTTCTAAGTACGACCTGACCCAATAAACATGTATTTAAACTGCAGTGACTGAATCAATGACTGTTGTCAATTCAATGCATTCAATTATATACATTTTAGTAAATAATGAGTCAAAATGAGTTTTTAAATGGACTATTAAACATATTTCATCTATAATGATGCAGTGTTGGGTTTGGGGGTTAAGGTGACTATTTTTCAACAGTACAAATTTACAAATGTGCAGCCTGAATGTTGCAGTAGCTTATTTTAGCAGATTTGCACAATTTAGTGTCTAAAAACATTAGAATGAAAAATGTTAAACTGACAAACAAGTCACTCATTGACTGTAGTTGGCAGAAGAACAATATTTATATCAGCTGATCATGTGTTTGCTCCTTTCAGAGCTCCACGGGAGATGGTTCTCTTATCAGGTTGCTGGATAAATATTTACTCTTTCACTGTCACAGATGTTAAAACCAGTCAGTCCATGCAAACACTGAGCAGGTTTGTCTGGTGAGTTGGAGGAACGAGGAAACGTAAACCTCCACAGACAGATTAAACCGTGCAGAAGATTCTCATCTCTGAGTTTTGTCCACATTGTGTCGCGTTACGTGCAGATCCACATGATGAGCTCTGACTCTGGATGAGCACAAACTGGAACTTCCCTCTGTGTGTGTGTGTGTGTGTGTGTGTGTGTGTGTGTGTGTGTGTGAGCTGAGTCAGACGCTGTCATCTGGTCTGTGAAGACTTTACAGATTGTCGGCGTGTCAGCGACGCTCCGGACAGATGGACAGAATAAATATCAGATCCACACAATCTGGGAAACTGCCCATCATGGTTTCTCATAAACTGACAGAGGCGATAAAATAGGTATTTTTTAGAGAGAGTATTTCTGTTCTATGCTCCTTTAGAAAGAAAGTTTAGTTTTGGTCACACGTCGCCTTTAAGACGACGGTTAAGCGCAATGGAAGAAACTATCTATCTATCTATCTATCTATCTATCTATCTATCTATCTATCTATCTATCTATCTATCTATCTATCTATCTATCTATCTATCTATCTGTCATCCATCCATCCATCCATCCATATAATAAATATGTCCTCATATGTGGACGAGGGGATTATTTCACTGTATGTTACAATAAAGTCACCAATGTGTAACAAAATATAAGACTGTTAATACATTTGAATACATTGCTGTGCAAAGACAGAATTGCGAACAACGAAATCCCAGCGTCCTCAAACAAGTACTTGCTTAATTATGAGGGCAATAGGTCTAAATGAGAATAACCCGCCACAAACCTAAAACTTAATGTCCACATATGAGGTCGTAGGGTCTCAGGAGTATTTAGGTAGTCAACAAACAAACGTGAAATGACACACCTGACGCATAAACTTGTGAAAATGTTTCAACTGTTATTACTTTTTTAATTTGCTGAGGTCAAACTGAGCCCAAGGATAAAAAAATAATAATGGTAGATTTGAAGTTAATAGGAGGATTAAGCGCTGAGAGAATAAAAGAGAGTGTAAGAGATCGATTCTTCTGCGACTGTTTCACTGAGGCTACGTGTCACAGCCTGTGGTCCGTTAGAACAGTTATATCTGTAATCACAGAAAACACCTGAGACCACGGCATTCATTCAGAGACAAGAGGAAACGGACCATAAAACAATAGAACAATAGAACGCACATGATGACACCGCTCTTTATCTTCACAATGAAGTCACTTTCACACTGAATTAATATTTTCATGAGAGATTCATCTGATAATTAACATTTTGATTAACATGGTGAAAGATTCAGATTTTGAGTTAAATCATGAAAAACTAAAGGTGATCATCATGACTTAGTGATTACTTTTTACATGTAGTACGCTTATTTCTAAATAATAATACATTATAATTTAATTGATTTTATTATCTAGTATGATTCCAAATATGTAAAGTAACTAATGTAATGAATACTAAGTAACTGATCAGAACGATGAACCGTGGGAAAATACTCAACATGCAGCCTACGTGATGTACCGGTGCCTCCGCTGAATCAAACACGGCGTGGAGTGTGTTAATAATTCACTGCACGGCTGGTTTCACAAACAAGCATCAATAAAAGAAGAAAACAAAGACATTAGACGGACACACTTGTGAGTTTCCGCGTCGGCTCCGTTCCCTCTGAAGGCAGCTTCCCCGTGGGCCGCGCTCTGGATCGGCTTTGATCCGTTCCTTCAGATCAAAGAGTCCACGCGGTTCTTCTGAAGTCTGCAGCACATAAAGTGGAGCGAAGCCTTCCTGAGCGCGCGGGACCCTAAAAGTCTGCTCACCGGAAGAATCATTCAGTTCATTTCACAAGCAGGCACGGAGCGAGGTGTCTGCTCGAAGGCTCGACTTGGTTTTACGGTTGAGATTAAGTTTCACGGAGGGGCCTGAAGGAAGCCCAGAAACAGGATCGGGTTTCGGGTTCTCCACGGTTACACTTTGACATCTGAGCTCTCTGCTCTCGTGACCAATGTAGATATTCACATTACGGCTTCTGAATAGGTCAGTATCAAACAACTCAAAGAGGCTGATGCCTCAATTTTGGCCAGATTGGAGACTTCTCTGATAGCAACAGAAGGCTGTGTTGGTATGAGTGCGCACCGGCGCCTTATTTACAGATGCTTTCAGAAAACAACGGCGGCGGCCTCTTTATTAAACGTGTGGATGCAAACCGCTGTTGTCTAATGTATGCTCCTGATGGCTCTCAGTGGGCCTAATCCTGCCGAATGAATAATTCATGAGATCAAGAGGGGTTTGAATAATCCACTCTCCACAAAAGCACATGCTCTGCAGCTCGACTCCATTACCTCCAACACGGAACTGTCGTGTTCATTAAGGGGACGGAGAGCAGTCCCACTTCCTCATAAGACTCCGCTTGTTTCAGCTCAGACTCTCCTCCTCTCCCGCTGCAGTGTGAGAGATAAGAGAGGCATTTATCGCTCCAACACACATGAGAGCCTCATGCAGCAGTGGTCACAGTTCACTCTCAGCCACCGCGTGCCTTCTTCCTCTCTGCTAAAAAAAAAAAACTGTTGCAGTAGCCAAGGCGTAATAATCAACAATTAAGAATTGCTAGCTAGCTAGCTAGCTAATATTGTGTGGGACCTCTGAAGGTGCTGGGGTCAAGACGTGGGTCTCCGTGGGTCAGGCTCGTTCGTCCAGCACATCCCACAGATGCTTGATTGAAATGAGATGTGGAGAATGTGTGAGACAAGTCGACGCCTTGGAACTCATTGCTGTGTTCCTCAAACCGTCCCTGAGCCATTTCAGCTCTGCAGCTTTTCAGATGCCATCACACTTTGGCCAGCGTCAACGTTTCTCAAACCCAGCTTCCCTGCTTCCACCACATCAACTCTAAGGACACAATGTTCACTAGCTTCCTGATATATCCCGCCCAGCGCCAGGTACCAGGACAACAAGATAATCAAGTGTTGTTCAACCCTGTATCTGTGGGATGGACCCTCCCCTTGACTCATAGGACCCAAAGACTCCTGCTAAAAATGTTCTGTCTCCACACAGCACAGGACGCCCTCAGACGTCTGTGTCCATTCCCTAAATAGTCAGAAGTGTTTAGTTTTGATGCCACAAGGGAGTTCTAGGCAGGTGGTTTTAATGTTGTGGCTTTATGCCTTTACATGGCTTCTCTACAATGTGCCGGCTACAGAACTTGTAAAAGACAAACCCCATTGTAAATACTCATTGTCTGCTTTTGACAAGTTTTTAGCTACATTTACTTTCAAGCAGTTCACTATTAATAAGAGTTGAGTTGTGAGATGTTTTTAAGACCATTAATGAGACAAACCCTGACAGATCTCATCTGTTTACGAGGGTGAGACGTACACTTTAAATAGGTATTTTCATTCTGCCTAAAACTGAACTGAATCTTGATATAATTAACATCCCACGTTGTTTTCCTTTTCCGCTGTGACCGTTTCTGTCTGGGGAGCTAATGAAGTGTTTGTGGTGCTGGTGCAGAAATAAACATTCTCCTCCAGTGGTTCTGTAAACTTTTTCACCTTTATTTTCTACATTTGGATCAGCTCAGTGTGGAAGCCTGGACATGTCAGTTACTTTCAACCCCCGCCCCACCCCGTCCAAAAAACAACAACAAAAAATAAAATAATAATAAAAAAAAAAAATCAGAGCAATCGTTACACTCCGTCCGTCCCACATCTCCACCACAGTCACTCGCTCAGACATGAAAAACAAGCTCTCGCTAACGTGTCCACAACCAAGATGAACCAATGACGTGTCCTATGTGTAAACCCTTCCTCCACTGGAGGAAGCTGAAATGTTATGAAGTGACCTCTCGTGCTCCGACTCGCAGCGGCAGGAGAGATGCTAAATAAGAAAGATAAAGGAAGCATGATGGCTGACGTGAGGATGACACACCGTTTGGCCGCCCGTCGTCCACCTCTCGCTGAGATATGAAGAGTGAGACGCTGCAGCGAGCTCGCTAAACTTGATATGCGCTCACGGGGTTAAGATATGTCCGCTGCTGCTGCTGCGCTCTCTGTGATCCACAGTTTCGACTCTGTCCCTGATCGACTCTCGCTCCGACGTCCCTAATGTCCTTCAACGACTGATTTCCTATTTTAGATGCGTCCGCTGAAGAGAGAGCGGACTCCGTTTTAGAAAAGAACAGCTTTTTAAGGAGGAAGCTGGGAGGATCTGCTGCAGGTCTACGCTACGAACTCTTGGTTTCCCCAACAGTGAGGATCTGAGCGCTGTTTGTTCCAGTAAAGAGGGAGCTGATGGACTCAGTACTGAGGAAGCATTCACACCCACACAGACGCATCCACACACACACTCCACTGGAGGAAAGAAGCCCTTGGAGTGTTCATTTTTCTTTTCTTTTTTGTTTTTTAAAAGAGGTCATCGAGAAGAAGATATGACGATGGATTTAAGCAAGGCCACGGAAGCCTTTTTCCTATATGTATACAGCGTGTGTGTGTGTGTGTGTCTGTGTGTGACTGTAGTGCCTTATGGTTGACCACTACGTTAGGCAGTGAACATCAGTTATATAAGCATGTGCGTTAGCTCTATGTTAAACATCTTTAGAGACAACGGAGACGGACAAACTAGGGTTACTGGAACAGTAGAAACAGACAAGCCATGTAAAAACTGGACATAGAAATCTCAAGATATCACAAACATCATATTTCTATCTCTAGATCTCTGCTGATGGCAGATGTCGGATTCTTCTGATGTTTTTTTTTTTTTTTAATTCCTCGATGTGCTGTCCCTTAGAAACTCCTCTGTGTGGAGGCTTCAGTCTGTCAGATGAAATGCCAAGGAGTAACACCAGAGGGAGACACACGCTGCTGCAGTAGGACTGTAGGAGGAGCTCTGAGGCACACACGCGCGCACACAAGACAGACAGTCACTCACTCTCACTCACACTCACACTCACACTCACACACACACACACACACTTACACGTGCATCCTTCTTCATAAGAGTTCATTTTCAAAATCCGTTAAAAACAAAAATTAAATAAAAAAAAGAAGAAATCAACAAAATCTTCAGGAGTCCTCTCAACACATACATTCATCTCGGAGAACACACACACACGAATAAGTGCACGCACACTCTCGCTCGTAAGAGGCAGTCAGTAAACGTTAAGTAATGAGTTGAAGGGTTGGACTGCTTTGTCCGGGGAAGCCGCGGGTGCAGAACGTCGACTCCAACAGCCAGTCTCATGAACGCGCGCGAGAGCGGGGTCACTCTCCGCGCTTTAAACGTCCTTAAAAAACAAAATGAATGTAAAACAGCCACCGTCTCTTAGAGGGAGTCTCTCTTCTCTTCTCGCTGCGAGGAGGGTCGAACACACACTCTTCCCCCTGATCTCTCGCAGAGGTAGTACCGTCCGGTCCGTCCTCCTCTCTTCCCAAACCCCCCCCCCACGGGAAGTCTTTCCTCGCCGGGTGCCCGATTCCAATAAACACGTCCTCTCTCCTGGTTGCTTACTCTGGGCCGCTGTGTGTGTGAGTGTGTGCGTGTGCGGAGGGAGGTCAGAAGACCTCTGGTAGTGTGACGTTGCGGAGCAGCCACTGTTGGGAGCGCGAGTGCGTGCAGTCTCTGACGCTGGGGACCTGGCTGTCCTCCTCGCTGGCCTTGTCCAGACACTGGTTGCTGTTGACGTGGATCAGAGTCAGCTTCTGCACGAGGAGGAGGGGGGGAGACAGCGTGAGTGAGGGGATGCAAATCAAATGTAGCATGAACGGACAACTTTATTTAAAATAGGACACGAGTATCCACATATTTCTGATTCAAACGTCCGTGTTTGTCTCACGCTGCGTCTGGGGCTCAGTTTAGTCTCTGCTCCAGCTGTGGCTGGGTTGGGTAACGCGTCAACTGGGAAATATATCCGAAAACTGAAGGCAGTAAATAATCAACTGATGTGACAGCTAGTCTGAAATATGTGCTGTCACACTTTATGAGAATTGGGAATACACAGGGCTTATTACGGTCTCTTCACTTTCTATTATGGGATGCATTTTCTGAGCCGTGCCCATGGACCCTTCTCACTGCTTTGATCAGGAACAGGACAAAATCTGTTTCCTTTTAAGACAATGGGCAAAAACATTGTTTTATAACGAATATATAATCATCCAAGCCCCAACAACCGCATGCGCATTTTCGTCACTTCTTCCACTCACCACAGGGTCGTAATCCCAGAGCTGGTTGCCTTTGAGGTGATGGCACTTGAGCATCATGACGGGTCCGTTTAGCTTCGACACGTCCAGGCACAAGTCGTCCGTCCTGATCTCCTTGTTGGCCGTGTAGGAGAAAACCTGCGCGAGGCACAAACACATTCTCCTTTTCCTTCCTGCTTCTTTACCGAAACGGCTTTGAAACGTCTAACGGTGTCAACTCTTGTCTAATCTTCTCCTGTTTCAGTATTTCTCTCTTTACCTGGTTGCCTCCCATGCCGTGGCAGTTGAAAATGCCGACCTTCTCGTTCTCCTTGCGGGCCATGTTGTCCAGGCACTGGTTCGTCTCCACGTTACGGATCTGAGTCAAATACACAGTAAGAAACACCACTCCCTGGACATAAAACGGTCTGACACAGATAGATTCAGTGTGTGTGTGTGTGTGTGTGTGTGTGTGAGAGAGTGCGTGTACCTCTCCCAAGGAGTAGTAGTGCCTCGGGATCTGGGAGTCAGGGTAGACGTTCTCCAAATACCAGCTGAAGGGTTTACATTGAAGCTTTTGTCTCAGAGAATTACGAGACGTGATGTCACCGTAGTCGACTTTAGTCACACCTGGACACAAACACACACGCACACATTAACATGAAGGTCAGTAACTACGACACACTGCTCACACAGACGTGCGTTTGTTAAAAAGAAGCTGCATTTTCCATAGAAACTAATCCTCATTTAAAAAGAGACCTGCTGCTAATCTTCAGCTCTATATTTCTAGTCGAGGACGTTACTAGAGAAGTTTTACATGATTCACAGTTTCTATTATGTCCAGTTCAGCCTTTGACTGAAAATGACTAATATTAGCTTTTTCTCTGATGACCAACCTTCTTCTAATCGTCACGTTCTTAACTTGGGGGTTTACTCTCGATTGGAAATGACAACTTGTCAAATCCATCCCACCACTGCCGTCCAGATTATGAGAGAGTTCAAGAACAACCACGGTGACGAAGGTCACAACAGGATGTCTTTCTGTGTAAAACGTTACACATATTTCCTACTTATTTGTCAGCTGTGGTTTATTAAAAGCCCTTTTTACTAGTCAAGTAAAACATTTACAAGAAGACCGTAGTAGCGCGTTGTGTTTGGAGAAGATGTGTTAAGAAAAAAAAAATCCGTGAGAACCTTGGAAGCTGTTCAGCTCGGTTAACACGCCGGTTGGTTTTTATTATGAGACGTGTTAAAACTGAAGAAATACCTCCGCATGCATTAGAGATGTCGTGTTGCAAACATCTACAACTCGACGTGAACGACAACAACGTTGCTCTTGTGTTCAGCTCCACGTAAGTCCGTCATAAACTACTTCATTTGCCTGGCAGATCTTTGCAGGAGCATAACCAGGAAAAAATGTGTGGGTAGTGAAGTTTATCCTGTAGTACATCATGTCTTCAACAGGGGGGTTGAAGATGCTGCACACAGATCCGTGATCTCTATTTTTTAATTTCCCCCCACAGATTCAAATCTCTTACAATACACATGAACACAAAGCCAACATATTTTAGTGAAGGGATAAGGGACAGCTAAAATGATAACAATAACTTATATTTATAAATAGAAATAGTCTGAGTTTATTTTAGAACACTGCTTAATCTCTCTGTCAGTTTCGGGTCCTTGACCTGAAAAACGTTGAGGCTGTAGAGGGTCAAGTGTTTGCGTGAGTGTTGTGTCCAGATATTGGAACAACTCTAAACGAGTTAGAAGAACTCCACAAAGTATTTCACATCTAAACATTTTTTTTTTTCTGTACACGTGGTTGTGTCTTCACTGCCAGCTCACACAGTTGTATGTGTGCGCGAGTGTGTTTACGCAGGTTAAAAGGTTCTTCATAGCGTGAAATTACTTGTCGCCCCCTCCCCGTGCTGCGCTGCTGGGTCACCGCTGCAATATCACACAGTCGCCGGCTAAATGGATAGATCACACCTGCCTCAGAGATTAACCTCCACACATGGACACGTACGTGAATAACGGGACGAACGCACGCACACGCGCTCTCTCCTTCACACGCGCGCAACTCACCGGGAGAGATGATGTAGAAGAAGTTTTTGAATTCGTCCATCCAGACTTCTGCCAGGCGCCGGTTGTTTTTGTTGATGATCTGACCCGTGCCCCCGGGGAACGTGTAGGGCGTCGCCTTTCTGAACACGTGGCCCACGTGAGAGCACGTGACGATCTCCAGGGTGCCACCGCACTGCCAGATCTGTGAGGGACAAGTCTCGTCAGCGGCAGCGCCGAGCGTGAGGCCTGATTTCTAATGAGCTGACCGGTGAACTCTGCCGGGAAGTGGGTGAC
The DNA here is from genome assembly GCF_022458985.1 of Mugil cephalus. NCBI lineage: Eukaryota > Metazoa > Chordata > Actinopteri > Mugiliformes > Mugilidae > Mugil > Mugil cephalus. Next base: position 10,075,927 of record NC_061780.1, read on the forward strand.
GCAGTCTGTTTGTGTCGTGACAGTCGTGAAAAAAGTTGGACTGGAGGCCAGTTTAGCCCGGGAGTGTAACATCCATGCGTGTGCGTGTGTGTGTGTGTATGTGTTTCTGAACTCTAACAGTCTTGAGCGGCTGCCACTGCGTGGAAGAAAGCCGTCATGTTAATTGGCTGTGGGTGTGTCCACTCACTCTGAAAGAGATTTCCAGGTTCTCTCCACCCCAGATGTCCATGCCCGCGTCATACGTGCCGATCTCCTGAAAATAATCTCTGTCTATGGAGAACAGGCCACCTGCCATGGTCGGGGTCCTGGAGAGCGACGACAGAGGAGGGTGAGTGAGCGGCTGGGGCCGGAACAGCGCCACTTAATTCACAGGCGGCCTGCTTTCTAAAGGTCACTCGCTATCAACAGATCCCATCAGAGTTTTGCATTTCACCGCTCTCGCTCCCTGCTCTGCGCTGTTTTCCTGTCTGTTTCGCTCTGTTTTCACTTCTCTGTTGTTGGCCATGTCAGTTTTTAAAGGCCTTAAGGCTCTTCCCTGTTTTCTCCTCCTCCTCACGGAGCGGCTTCCTCTCTTTCAGAAAAAGGCTTACTTTCCCTTTTGCCTGTTTTTGCTTTCATTTAACGTTCGAGTTTGCCTACAAAAACACAACAACGCGCGCGCTCGCAGACAAACGCTGGTGACAAATATCCTGAGAGCACACGGGGTTACTGTGTCTCTGCAAGTTTTGGCTGCGAGGTGGAAATAAGAAGCAGCAAAAACAAACACAGCTTGTTAAACGACAGGCAAATGCTGTTGAACAATCAGAGATGGGGGCTCTGAAGCTAAAACAAAGAAGGCAGCAGTGATAGTGGATGTGCAGCATGTGTGCTTTTCTTCCTACTGTAAGGACATGAAAGCTCTCTAAACTCTCTAAGGCTACAGTTAAACCACTATTTTTCCAACACTCAAATAAATCACAGCAGCGCAAACAAAACCCAGTAATTTACAGCGAATGTTTGATCCTAATGAAAGCCATTTATCTGGACGGGCACAGACATAAAAGCAGTGTTTACTATCTAAACATATCGTGACACAAACACTGCCACGGTACGGTAGCTTCCCTGCTCCTTTCTGGAGGATTTAAGACGTCTAACTGACACTGTGCCATTTAATATCTTCAAAAGGATTTTTCAAAGTCTTCTTTAGACCTTTGCTGTCTGTTGTGTTTTTGTTCTAATAGCAGCAAAGAGGATCCTTTCAAGTGAGTCCAGACTTTTGCGCATTACTGTAAATTACAAGGCGTGGGGGGGGGGGGTACGTAACTAGCGGTTTAGCTGTTGAGGTGTCCTCCCGCACCGAGCGCAGCGTGACAGCGAAGGCCTGCAGGCTGCTGAGCACATGCTAATGGGGAGAAATCCCCCTCTCGTGAAGTCACGTTAGCAAAAGACCTGAAACCACGTGGAAAGTCCTCGTTCTGCAAACGCTCTCTATATGCGGCCTTTTAGTCTTCCTAATACTGTAACCGCTTTATGTAAATCACGTCATTAGTGTGAAGTTATTTCCTGCCCTGACACTACAACCCAGTTTTTTTTTTTTTTTTTTATGAGACACCCTTAGGAAAATTTTGTCAAGCATAACAATGAGAAACAACCAAAAACAGGGTCGCAGAGTGTTACATAAGGTACGTTATGTGCGTGACCTTGAATATCGGCCTCGCGGAAACAAGAGCAGGAAGAAGAAATGATAGACAGGCGCAAATAAGCTCTCGACCGTATCGTCGAGGGTCTGAGCCATGAGAAACGACACAAGAAGCAACGCGGAGTCTTACATAAACAGCTTGATTTCAACAACAGAGGAAGGTTCATTGTATTTCTGCCTCGAAAACATTTTATGACTAACTGAGGCAAATTGAATGGCGAAGCGTGACCGCTGATGTTATTTTAAACCCGGTGACGGTGTCTCACGATGTGTTCGTATGTGTGCTACCACTACGGAGTCCTGTCTCTCACCTGACAGGCAGCGTGCGGTCTCCTTTGCGCCGGTCCATTTCCCTCTGAGGCACAGGGTACCAGCGGAAGTTCAGCTTCCAGTTGAAGCCTCCGTACGTCATATCAGATCCCGCCATGTACTCGAACGTGTCGTCACTGATAACGTCGATAATGGGGCACACCACCGTTTTCCTACAGCAAACACAAACACAAACATCACCGAAAGTCATTAAAGATACATTTGAGGCGTTTTAATGGAAGCCGGTGACAGATGAGGCGCGCTAAAAGTCTGAGCTGAGCTGGCTTCGTCTATTTTTATTGCCTTCAATGACACAACAGCGGTTCAACCTATCTGATGCGTTTGTTTCCCTTGACTTCCAGTCAGACAGTCGCTCATTACAACTGTGTAATCCTGTCCATGTTTTGTGTGTTGTGGGGAAGCAGCAAACAGAAAATGAGTAATTAAAGATGTGATAGACACAAGGGCGAGCCCCCTGCAGGCTCGACAATAGTTTATTGATTTTTTTTTGGTGCGTATGTGGGTCTTACTTGTCATTTTTGATGCGGGCGAGCAGAGGCTCCAGCCAGCCTATTGTGCATTCACAGTGAGCATCCAGGAAGGTTATGACCTGGGACACGGAGGGAAAGCATTAGACAAATCCACCGGTGTGAACGCCACATGGGGAGGAGGTCACCGGGTTGTAGGTGTCACGTACGCGCACGCACGCACGCACGCACGCACACGCGCACGCGCACGCACACACACACGCGCACGCACACGCGCACGCACACGCGCACGCACACACACACGCACACACACACACACACACACACATGCACACCTGGCCAGTGGAGAGGGACGCTCCCTTGAGGCGAGCGCGGATGAGTCCAGACCGCTGCTCCATTCTCACCACTCTGACAGGGACCTCCAACCTCCTGACGTACTGCTCCAACGGCCGTTTTAGGAAATCTAACACACACATGAACGCACAAATGAGAATAAAAATACACAGACGCGATAATGGATTACAAGCTATTCCTTGCAACAGAGATCAAAGGTAAGTGTGTGCTTCTATGTGTGTGTGTGTGTGTGTGTGTGTGTGTGTGTGTGTGTCTTAGCGGGGCTGCTGCTTCTCCTTCTACCTGCAGAGAGCTCCCCTGCTGCATTTGCGCAAACACATACACGCCCTGACTTGCACTATCCAACCTGAAGTCCCGTGGGGTGAAACAGTGCTGCGTGGCGGTGGTGGCTGTGGGGGGGATTGAGGGTAATAACAGAGTGTAATCCCTGCGGCTGGCGAATTAAAGACCTAATCTCCCCCAAACAGGGATTAACAGCATTGCACAGGGTGGAGTGGCACACACAGCCCGCATGCATGTATACGCCGAGAGGCTGTTTGGGTACCAGCACACACACACACACACACACACGCACACATGCCCAAATATAACTACGCACGCACAACCCAGTAAAAATCATACAATAGCTCTAAAAAATAGGCTAAGCCTCAAACAAGAGGCGCTGAAGGAATTATGCGCAGTGTGTGGCGGTATGCGGCGAGGGTGCGTGAGTGCACCTCTCTCGCTGGCGTCGTCCACCAGGACAATCTCCTCCAGCAGCGTGTGAGGAGAGCGGTCGATGACGGAGTGGACCGTCCGGAGCAGGGTGCTCCAGGCCTCGTTATGGAATACAATCACCACGCTGGTCCGAGGAAGGTTATCAGGGTACAACTTGTTCTTGCACCTACGTAAAGAAAGAAGGAAAGAAAGAAAGAAGAAACGAAATAGTCAGAACACAAATCTTTCGCGCCAGAATATAATAGTACTTCAGTCAGCATTAGTCAACTCTGCAACTGCAGATGCAAAAACTCAGACACGGGTGTAGGAACATCAAACAAAAACGAAGACCAACTGTGTACACTGCAGCTTTCACAACCTAGCTCAAGGCTGCCAAAACAAAAAAAAGACACGGTTTCAGAGACAACCACATGTAAAAAAGTCTGTCACCGAGACAGAGTGGGGGAAACATGCAAGCAGAGACATCACGATTCGGTTCGGTCTGAATGCAACACCGCAGCTCTAAGTCGCACACAGGCAGAGCTGCAGCCGAAGAGAGGCTGCACAAGAGGGAAACTGCACAAAAAAAAAAAAAAAACTAGCAGCAATAAAACCAATCAGGCCATTGTTTATGTGGAAAAAAACATTTCGCTTTAAAACAAAGAAAACTCGGGGTGAATAATGAGTATATCCCCGAGTTAAGGAGCAGAAAGGCGCACAGTAACAGTGGCTCGGCATGATGACAGTTGATTAGTGGCGGCAATTACTGTGAGTGTATGATTGTCACAGCGGCGGAGAGTGAGGGAGGAAGAAAGTGTTTGGAGAGGACAACAGGCACAAGAAGACTGGGTCACAGACTCATTTAAATAGCTCTCCACGCTATTCCCAGAGAAACGCTCCATTTTAAATGATCATTCTGGCTTGTTTGCATAGTTAGGCCATTAGGTTTAAGTAGTTTAAATTAGATCTCACCAGTTTCTGAGGTTTTACGGCTGGTTTTCTATCTTCCGGGAAGCAACTGATGCAGTATGGAAATCAGCCGGATAAAACGTGTACCTATCGGGATGCACCTACCTAGTTTGATTTCCCGTTAGCTGCCTTCATTCAGGTATTTCTGTGACACCAGTGGCACCGCAGCGCACGTCTCTATCTATTTCCATTATTTTCATAAATGGATCGTAAAGTGAGCTTCCATAAAATTTACTGCTGTGTTTTATGATATTTATCGCTTTAGGAAACACCACACAGCGCCAACAGAAAGCTGTATCTGTATCGGCAGTTCACAGCTTGCAGCTTCTAAACACTTTTATAACAACCAGTGAAAGGTTTAGAGGTGACAGGTAGTCGTTCCATTTATGGATCCCTACAAAAGGCTGACTGATAACACGCAGACAGTTTTATGTCACTCTTATCCAGACTGTAATAGAATAACACATATTCCTACGATGCGCTGCGGTGGTGGTGGTAGTAGCCGTAGCAGTTGCTCTACAGACTTTACAGATCATTTTGACAAATCAACCTTTCCTAGAGAATCGCATTCATATAAAAAATATTTTGTATGCTTTTTGTATTTACACAGCTATGACAGTTTGGAGCACCTGATCTATCACAATAACAGAGACTGAGAGTAGTAAGAATTTTAAAAAAAACAGCTTAAAATACCCTCACTTGCCACTGTATTAGGTACACCTGTTCAATAGCTTGTTAACACAAATAGCTAATCAGCCAATCACATGTCTATAATTCAATGCATTTAGACATGTAGAGGTGATCAAGACAACTTTCTGAAGTTCAAACTGAGCATCAGAATGAGGAAGAAAGGGGATTTAAGTAACTTTGAGCGTGGTGTGGTTGTTGGTGACAGACATGCTGGTCTGAGTATTTCAGAAACTGCTGATCTACTGGGATTTTCACACACAACCATCTCTAGGGTTTTTACAGAGAATGCTCTGAAAAAGAGGAGATAATATAGTTGTGTGGATGAAAATGCCTTGTTGATGTGAGAGGTCAGAGGAGGATGTGCAGACTGGTTGGAGATGATAGAAAGGCAACAGTAACTCAAATAACGACTCGTTACAACCAAGAAAAGCAGAATACCATCTCTGAACGCACAACATGTTGAACCTTGAAGAAGATGGGCTACAGCAGCAGAAGACCACACCAGGTACCACTCCTATCAGCTAAGAACAGGAAACTGAGACTATAGATCACACAGGCTCAACTGAACAATAGAAGATTGGAAAACGTTGCCTGGTCTGATGATTTCAGCTGTGACATTCAGATGTCAGGGTCAGAATTTGGTGTAAACAACATGAAAGGATGGATCCATCCTGCCTTGTATCAACGGTTCAGGCTGGTGGTGGTGGTGTGATGGTGTGGGGGATATTTTCTTGACACACTTTGGGCCCTTTAGTACAAACTGAGAATGGTTTAAATGCCACAGCCTACCTGAGTATTGTTGCTGACCATGCCCATCCCTTTATGACCACAGTGGACCCAGTTCTGAAGGCAAAGGGGGTCCAACCTTTTACTAGCAAGGTGTACCTAATAAAGTGGCCAGTGAGTGTATATCGGAGTAACTGGATTTTTGCATATTATTCAGTACATCAGGTTATTTGTTATAGATATCTTTCTATTTTTTGTATCTTCATATAAAGTATGGATTATGAATGTCTTTTATTTTATGTTTTATTGTACACATTTTTGCATATTTTGCGTGGACCCCATGAAGGAAGAATAGCTGTAGCCCAAGGTAACAGCTAACGGGGATCCTAATAAACTAAAAAAAAAAAAAAAAACTAAAACAGCAGTCACAAGGATGGAGGTGCAAGCCTTATAGGGCAAGAAACGCATCTCATGTGCATGACACCTACACCTTGAAACAAAACAGTTTCAAAGGCTCTGAAAACAAACCTCAGTGAGCAGCTCCACCCCTGAAAACAAAACTGAAACAAGCCTGCAACGTCCTTCCTCCGACAAACTCAACGCTCACAGCAGCTTAAGTGAAATATGATCTCCATCTCAACAGCTCCCTCCACCTCCTTGTGATCATCCCGAGCGCTGGAACGCTTCCTCTGTCCCTGCTGCCGATCCTGACAGAAGGAATGCGACGGCGACAGAGGAGAGGAGGTCAAGAGTACGCTCCTCTCTGTAGCCGCCTCTGGAGCGTGTTTAAGAGCACACAGTAATGCGTAGTCTCTGCAGTGTGTGCGCGCGTGTGTACGTGTGTGCTCGTAATATCCTTAAGGAGGGAGGCTGACGAACACACTGGATGATTCACTGTGAAAACAGACGCAGCCTTGGAGTCTTTCACCATTTATTTCAAGGCAGTTTATTATTTCTCTGCCCTGTTCTTCCCATACAAACAACCGCAAACAAACAAGACTCTCCGCGTCTATGGAGCGGTTTTAGCAGCAGGCAAAACCTCCGCGTGTCCAGGACAACAACGTGTGTTGACACATGCAGGCACACTCATGTTTTCTGTGTCACATGACGTGGATTTTAAAAAAAAAAAAAAAACGAGCACTTGTTTTGGGTCCTGTGTGTCTAAACTGTTAGAATGATGGAGCAACGTTTGGCAACGGCAAAGCCGGGTAATGAGTTACAGGCTGTTTCTCCAGCCAGAGGATTGTGGGGATATTTAGGATGGGCAGGCAGACTGCTTCTAATTATCACAGTATCACTCTTGCAACATTACACGCACAAACACACACACACACACAAGCATACATGCATAAAAAAAGTCATTGCATTCAGCATGTAAAAGGGAGAAAATGTCAAATTTCTGGAAGGTGTGGTCGTGGAAAGTGTAGTCATATATTGCAGATCCACCCAGCCACATGTGTACACACACACACACACACACACACACACACACACACACACACACACACACACACACACACACACACACAGGCTTGCCTGTTATGTCAAAATGATCTGACCTCCAACGTTTTTTTTTTTGTTTTTTTTTTACGCTGACAATAAAGAAAATAAACCCCAGGCAGTTTTCTGCTTTAAAGTTCCTGCTATTGGCGACCTCCTCGGCTAAGATGAATTCATTCACATAGTTCCACTGAACCTCTTGATCCACAAATAAAAATAAACACAAATGTATGCGCGCCTACACACACACAGTCCCACATTTCCTTGCTCGATATTGACTCGGCCTTATCTCCTAATTGGAAAAGCAGATAGACAGAGGAAGGCTGAGTGAAAACACACCTAGTAATCAACTCTCGCTCAAAGACTAAAACCCATTTCACGGATCAATGTCCTCTTTCCTTCCCGTCTCGTGTGCATGTGCCCCCGTCTGTCAGTCTTGCGTCTCGGTCCGTCTTCCTCTCTATCCTCATTACTGATCTTTGCATGTTCCTCTGCTGAAGCACAGAGGGGGCAGAAGAGGGGGGATGGGAGTCCGGGCTGGTTTCCACCTGCCTGAACTAACCTTGACATATCTTCTTCCAAGCTGCTGACTGGCTGCATGCCTGCCTGCTGTTCTGACAGCCTTTCTCCGTACAAGCACCGGCACTAAAAGACATTTAAGTAACGTTCAAACGCTCTTCACAGGCAGGAAGGACTGATGAATTGCACATATCCATTATGAGTAAATCTAGATAAAAAGGCTGTATTTTCTTTACATTTTTTTTACAGGGTATTAAGCTTAATGCATCACAGACCGAAGGCTAATGGGCTGTTACCTTCAAATCCCACGAAACAGAGTCATCACTGTCTCGAAGTGACGTATTTTAAACAGTGTGGGATCAGTTGTTTAGGGTTAACCTGAGGCATTACTCATGTGAGAAAGGCTGTTTCATTAGGTCAGACAGGCAGAAAGATCTGGCATTACTTCATGGGTTGGGTCTTTAGAAACATGCACTGGTGCAGAACAAAGTTAGCACACAAATGCCCGGTTATCTGTGTCTCGGTCTCATGCCGCATACAAATTCTAAGCAAATTTTATCTGTAGCGCGCTCATACTGGAAAGCAGGCTCTTTGCATACGAGACAGCTTTCACACTCGCGCTTCCGTCCATTTCATCTGGACTTAAACAAGAAAATAATGCTTTTGTTTTTGTTCTGGTTCAGACCTAATGAGAGATGTGAACGTGAAGTTATGCAGTCTGAGTAACTGGGATTTCACAGTTTTAGTCACTATCATCCTTAGAGAGTCATTAAAGCTACATGGAGCCCTTTGGAAAAGTTTAAATCTAGCGACTGACAGCAAGTCATGCAGAACTTTATGTGGCGCTGCAGAAAGTTTCTTAACGAAATTCGGATGAAGACTGCAGCCTAGTTCATAATCATCGGATGGATGCAGTGGTGGTTTTGACTTCATAGTAAAACCCTGCGCATAAACTGTAGTAAAATCCCGTGGTCTGATTATTGTCGGGACACAAATCAGAGTCTGCAATGGCTGCTGCTTTTCAGGTGGCCTCTCTCTGGTTGTTTAATCCTCACCAGATTTCAACACAGAGCTTTTACACCATCCCCAAGAGCCCACAACAGAGTCTGTGTTAACCCGACCGAACGCGCTCTAAAAACACTTGATTTTGGAACGGGCTGACATTACTGTCCAGAACGGAAACACAAGAACTCCTCACAGCTGGAAGAGATTGAAACGAACGGTGGATGAAACAGCTTTGTGAACACCCAGAAAGCAATAAAACAATTAAATGTTTCAAAATTGCAGCTTGGCTAAACATGCATTGGTACAATTTCCTGTTACATTAAGACAACTGTTCAATGTGCCCACACAAAGTTCATTTAGTTTTACGCTATTCATATTATATAATTATATATTCTGATACAGTTTATTTGATTTATGACAAATCACTATAAACATTTTTCCCAATTGTTCTCTTTATTGTACATGCTTTTTAAATCAAACCCCTCATTGTAATTCTAATGTAATCACTTGCATTTACTGTACATAGAGATGGACAGACCACCCTTGATGTCACCCACAGGAATTCAGGAGTGGGTGGCCCTAGTGGCCGCCATCGTGGCAGCGCCTAAATCCATCTTACTCCCAGTTAAAGAGTGTGAGGGTAGCCGAGGGTGAGACCTAAAAATCCCTCAAAGCAGCCATATCATTAATTATTCATTACTTTAAGCATACGTGTAATGCACAAAAAGTCCCCCCCTTGTACAGGACAATTAGCTGTAGAGACCAAAGGGTTTTTGTAAACCGACTGGCTGATTGTAAACATGTTTACTCTGCTATAAAGTTGGTGCATCTTAACATGGGGGTTTTAGGGGGTAGATTCGCTTCTGGAACCAGCCTCATTGGGTTAATTTGTCATCCGCAGAGGTTGAAAACTAGGGGGTGCGTATTTGATTTGGATGGTAAAACCCAGCAGTAAACAGTGACTCGCTATGTATGCTAGTTTTATTCTAGACATCTGGCTTGTGGTTTTTAATAAATCCCCCAATGCCGGCTACCCCAACAACAGATGCCACCTGACAGACATTTCAAGGACAATGCTTCGAGTGTAGTGAGAGAAAAAAAAAACCGAGACACATTGTCGGCCGCAGGGAGGCCGCTTACCCTTCGAGGCGCACGTCGGGGAGCGAACGGTTGAGGGCGATCATCTCGGAGGCCATGAGGTTGAACTGGTTGATCTTGAACATCTCCTTCATCTTCTCCTGATTCTCTTTAGGGATCACCACAGGCTTCCCCCCTTCGCCGGGCCCGTCTCGCGGTCTGGACAGGGTGTCTGAAACGGATCCACACAGTTTGTTTGTCAGAGATGCCGATACGACAAGCGATAAGCGCAAGTGATAAGTGCATGCGTGGTAATTTACATCTACCGTCTCTCCCAGGCAGTCCCCTCTCCTTCTTGTTGTCGCACTTGTTGCACTCGCTGAAGTAGAGCAGAATGAACATGTCCAGCATCACCCAGACCAGAGAGGTGGCCAAAACCACCTTACAGTAGGCAAACCTCCGCATCCTAAAAAGAAAGAAAAGGAAGAGGAGGACAGAAATGTTAAAGCTCCTACTGAGGTGAGGGATAACGGTGAGCTGTGAGCTCACAATGACAGGTTTTAAGAAAAGTTTTATTTCTCCCCCAGCTTTAAATTCACCCTTCCCACAGCTCTCTATCTGTCTTTCCACCTCGCTGTCTGTCTTTCAGTCTCACTCTTATCTGTCAGCTGTTTATCGAGCCTCTCCAAATGGTCCCCTCCACACTCGGCCTAAAAATGAGCCCCGAGAATTTCTGTCACACAGCAGTTCAGAAGAAGAAGTAGTAAATCTACGAGGGCTTCTGTGAAGGTTTTCAGTCTGTGTAGCGTCACCGTTAAACACGGAGAACACAGAGAAGATGTTTCACGGTGCGTAAGCAGTACTTTTGAATTTTAAGCAAAGTTACAGACAGAAATAAACATCTACTGCAGTTTATGAGACATTCTGCCTTTTGTACATTTAACATACCAGATCCTCGTGTGCTGAAGCGGAGTCAGACACACACTCACAGGTAAGCACACACACAGAGCGGAGAGAGAGAAGCTGTGATAGTAATTGCTTTTCTTTGGCAGGCAGTGAGAGACAAGACACAGCCACATTAAAATTCCACTGCTCCCCTTTCCTCCTCTCCTCCAGCACCATCTCCCCTCTCTTTGGCTTATTCTCTGCCTCAATGATCCCTCAGGTTGGAGCAACACAAGCAGAGAGGAGAAAATTAATTTGGCCATGGTGATTTCCCCCGTACCCCAGGGAGAGAAAAAAAAAAGTGTTTGTGCATAGCTAGCTTAGCTTAGCTTAACTTTGCTCGGCAGCGAGGCGAGATGGAGAAGTGCAGAGCAGCATTTCTAAATTCCACCTGATAGGATTTCGGTAAAGCAAAGTGTCGTGCGCAGCAGAAAACAAGAGTGAAGATTCCCGTGTTCCCTCATTTCTCAGTCTCGTGTGCCTGCAGCGGCTCGACTGGTTCGACCATCTCAGAGCTTTGCACGTGTATGTATGTGTGTGTGTACCCTAAAATCCACATGCAGTACAAACAGACTGCGCTGGGTCGTGTTCAGTTCTCAAAGAGCACATAACGGTTTTCAGCTCTTGTCAGGTCGGTTTGCGATTCAAATCAGTTTTTCAAACTTTTATCTCTCACGTTAACAAAGAGAATCTCGTGCAAAGTCTCCACCAGTAGATCCACATTACTGTGATCTCTGGTCCCTCGGGGAGAACAAATAATCAGTCAGTTGAAGCTACAGGCCCACAGGTTTCAACAAGAATGAACATAATGACTCATTAAACAAACACGCTACGCCAGTCGAAAAATCCTCACAGCTGTACCCAGTTCATTTCAGATATTTAAATTTTAAACCATTTTCTTAGTAGACTGACATCTAGACAAATCAGCTCCCTCTTAGACAATCTCAAACTAGTGAAGTACATCTTTTTTACACATTTTACAACATCTACTACAAAATCTACGTGTTTGGCTTGTAATTTTAATTTTTTCATTCACATTTGTGAAGCACTTTGAATAATTCAACGTTATAAACATTTCCACAAAAAAAAAACCTTCTCAATTGGCATTTTTCCTTTAAAACCATAATAACATAATACAGACATTTGGCCACAGACTTTAAACCATGACATGGAAAATAAAAACATGGTGTGAAAGCTGTCATTTCCAAGTAACTAGGTTAACAAAAAAAAGGTGGTGATTGTGGCGCACACACACACCCACACCCACGCCCACACACGCACACAAGTGATTCCTAGTGTGTGTAGCGGTGGCTGAGTGGTATGACAAATTGCCACACTATAGGCTGCGACAGTGTCTCTCTTCAGAGCTCTCTGCTTGCAGTTTTTTTCCTTTCCTACACTGTATATCTTCTCTTATCTTTTCCTCTTTCAGTGAAGCAAGCAAGTTTGGCAATTTTTCCAGGATTTCCACCTCAAACTCGTTTCGCTTTGAGCTCAGACAGTCCTGCACAACAATTAACACTTCTGTGGGAGTGTGTGCGGCAAAAAAAAACAAAAAAACAACGAGATCAGCAATTGTGGCTGTTATGAAAAGCACTCTGATATGTTCCCGTAAAGGTGGAAAGCCCCAGATATCCTGAGAGAAATTATCAGTTCGCTCGTCTCACTGTTTAAATCACTCCTCTCCGAATTCTTGAAATTCCAGGATCAGTGGGACGGCTGAAATTCGGCCCTCGCTCTCCCAATCTTTCTCCTCTCTCCGCTGCTGGACTGTGCCGGCCTCGCTTGACCCCTGCCCAGTAACAACACACATCTGAACACGATAACACGGCAAAAAACTGGGTACATCTCTCTCTTCGCCATTTCTGGTGCACGGGCAGATCTAAGCGCACAAACGCGGAGGCAGTCCATCACGGCAGATATTCTCGCTCACAAACGCGTTCTCGGGATGTGAACCAGTTTAAGTGAATTTGTAAGTAGCAGACGCTACAGCAGCGCCCCGGGCAGCGCGGATGACTTATATACATTGAATGAAAGCGTGCACCATCTCTGAGCCACGTCTTTCTCCGCGCGCCGTATTTCTAATCAGGCATGGCAGAGGACACCTCAGGTCCCCTCTGTGCTCACAGCAGCCCCCGGCCCTCCTTCTGTGTGCGCGCTGCGCATGCGAGAGTGCGTGTCAGTTTAGTTTATGTCGGGCTCGGGTCTCTTTGAAGTCTCCTTTAAACAGCCGGGCTCCCTACGACATTAAACAGACACACAATTCTCTACCCCTTCATCACAGCTCACTCTCCCTTATCCATTAACATATCACGTTCCCTCCATATTTCCTTTATATCTCTATCGTGGGCATCTTGCTCTTTCTTTCTCTCTCTCTCTCAGCCACCCAGGCCCCTGTCCTCCTCTTAGTGATGTTGTCTTTCAAGAGCCGTTGCCATCACAACTTTCCTACAAGAACACAATTTCCCCCTTGACATCCTTCTCCGTGTCTCTCTTCATTTCCCCCTCCTCTCCTCCAGAGGCTTAATCCTCTTTTAGAGATTGCACAACAACCATGGTTTCCCACAACCACTCGAGAAAAAAAAAAAAAAAAAAAAAAACTCTGCAAGAGGAGCGAGATTCACTTGCTTCACAATTTACGACTGAGAGCGTGGAGCCTCCCTTCTGGGTATTTTATGTTTATATGAGCATAAGAAAATTAAGAGGAAGGAAAGGAGACAGTATTTGTATGTTTGCGTGCCAATGACAGAGGAGGATGTGTGTGTTACTAATCAACATAGGGTCTGCACAGATAATTCACATAATAAACTACGAACACAGTTTATTTGCCTGCTCCGAATGCCGCATCGTTTATTATTTAACAAAACCAGACGCCTGTTATTTTAGCCACTTTCTCCGTCATAAACAAGCACATAAAAATCCAAGTTGCCATTTGAAGCATCTTCAGTGAAAAAAAAAAAAAAAAAAAATCAGACATGGTGCTATTCAAATGTATGAGCCGTCCTTGGGTCGTATGGTCTTGATAAGCTCAACAGTTTCCAAGACAACACTGATGGGAGTTCTGATTTTCTGAGCAGCCGTAATGCCTCTCAATTGGAGCAGAACAAGACGCGGGCTAATATTAGGGGAGTGAAATGGAACAGGGCGGCCTGAAGCCTCGTCTCTGTGGCTCTCTGCGGAGTAGCTCAGGTACACAGGTGCTCCCGGCTAAACGGCTGGGATCACTTCATATCCAGATCATAACCTTGACTGGTGAACACAGAAAACATGGAGGACGTGAAACGAGACAAGGACCGGGACGTGATGAGGGGACGTGAGAGAGCTGCCAGAGACTATACTCTGCATGTATTGTCTACTGTATATCTACAGTAAGTATGTGAGTATATTCCTACATATTTATAATCAATTAGAGGTGTTTCGCATCAGAGTTAGGTCAAATCTCCTAAAAAAAATGAACTTAACTTAGAAACGTTAACACACTCTGAGTGAAACTGAACATTAACCTAGTGATACTCGTTGTGATCACTGATTTAGTTGTGGAGTAAATGATCACAAGTCTTAACAGTGGATATCTGGGCTAATCCGCAAGCATCAAAGATTCGAAAAAGCAGCTCAGCTCCTACGAGTGAACATTCTGCCAATCGTATGAGAGCACACGAGGTTATAAATACACCACGTTTTCTAAAATGACAGCAGAGCAGAAATGAGATGAAAATAGAGAAGTGCAGCGTGATGCAGAGCAGTTCACCTCAAACCTGTTTACTGCACAGATGCTCACCACAGACCACGGCTGAAAGCTGGCAAAAATCCACCTAAACAACTGCCATTCGGGCCATGTTTTTCTTTATCGAATCTACTTCTCTGTAGAAATATACCTGAACCAAAGGCACCAAACACGTTAAACATGATTCACATAGGGTGGGACATCATTTTAGAGGGGAGGCTCCAATGCAGACGCACAAGGTTGTATTACACCAAGGGAAATGTTATAAATAACGTTTCTTTACAAACATGTCTTGAGTTGATGGTCCTGTCAAAGCGTTGTGGCTTCAGCTGACAGTGACTATATTTAGGAAAACATAACAACCCATTCTAAAATGTAAAGCCAACAACAGTGTTATATGTTTACGTAAGCAGCAAATATGTTTGATATCTATACCACCATCAGATTTCTTTCAAATACTACGTCCTAAAAAACATCAATACAGTACTTTTCTCCTTTGCTGAAATGGTCGACACCAGTTTTTTTTTTTTTTTTTTTGAGGAAAAGTAAAAGAATAAGAGAAGAAAAAAGAGAAAGGGAGAACAAAGTTTAAAACTGTTGAAGCGTTAAAAAAAAGGCAACGAGTAAAACACAGAACTGCCCATGGCAGCGTAAAAGTCCCAGCTGAAATAGATTACCGATGCAATATTTGGCTCAGGAGCAAAGTGGAATTAAACACTTCAATCTCCAATCACTGGGGCACTTTTGGCCAAAATCAATACACATTATTGTCACAGGGGGCGCTCCCCCGGCGGCTGAAGCGAGCGCGGCCGCCTGTCTGCGCTGACAAAACCACGGACGCACACAGCGCATATATTGAAACGAATAAATTACAAGACGTATGAAAGCTCAACCCACAGTCTTGTGCCTGTTGGTCTGTTTGACGCCAACGTGCCGTAACTCCTCTTTTAACAACTCGCATAGGAGGACAAACCCACATTTTCTCCCCATTCATCATGTTTATGCCTCGCTCTTAATGAGGTATGCTTTCGCAAACACATGACGACGTAGAGTGGATTACCGCAAATAATGCGGCGATGTCTGCCATTAGCACACCATCACAGGCCGTGTTAATTGGTGTTAACACAGATTCGCATCAAAATCCTTCCAGCCTGTACGGTTTGACCCGGCGGGTTCGTCTGCCGCTCCATTCCACCACTGTTACAGCTGCTGCTGCTCACGCCAACCAGCAGGATTTACAAGGCTCTGGCCTCACAGAACATATTCACTGCCTAAAAACTCCTTTAACGGTGTACTTTGACTTTTTTTTTCAGGGGGTAAAAATGAAAGAGCAGCATACTATGCTTCTGCTTCTGAGCCAGTACCATATATCAAAATCCTCTTACAGCACAATAAGGGATTTTGAGCATTGCTCCTGAATATACAGCACCTCTTAAACTTTTTACAAGAGAACGAGATTTCTTAAAGACCGAACATGTTTGTAGTTATCTTATTTGCAAAATTGCCCAATATCTTTCCAAGTATACTTGTAACATTTAGTGTACTTTAGTCAGTAGCTGACATTTATTTGCACAGAGTATGACAATGAACTCTCAGGTTTACATGGGAAGTTAATCCAGTATAACATGGAACAAACTGAATAGACGCTCCATAAAGAAATCAACATTCACGTTGTGTATCTGCCTACTGATGGATTTAACACTTATACTTTAACAAAAGAGTGGCATGAATAAGTATCTATAGTCTTCCTACCTTGAATCGGATTAACGTAAAAAGGAACAGATGTGTGCATTATCCTCTTGTCATTACTGTTCACTGGGAGTAGAGAGGGTTGATTTATGGCTGTTATTGATTTCTTTAGTGCCCCACATCTGTCCTTATTATTTATATTTATATTGTTGTCATGTGGTAAAAGGGAAGCTTAGATGTTTCAAATTAGATAACAAATAACATTTAAGACATCATAAGCAGAGCAGAGCAAAGCGGAGCGTAGCTAAACATCGACAGCAGTAAGTAAATGAGACCACAGCAGTGTTTACGCTTCGTCGTATTCCGTAGCCTCACAGATTTCATTCAGAAAATCCCAAACACAACAAGTATACCTGTCAATCTTTTCGACGTTACGCGCAGTTGTTTATGTCAGCGCAGAAAGAATTACTCATCCTGCGTTTATGTCAACACTTGTATGTATTTTGGCCATTATCCAAAGACAGCAATGTGCACAGTTATGAAACCCATTTAAACGTATGCATCTTCAAACAAAAACTCCTCCTTTAAGAACCTGAAATAAGAAATTTCACGAACTCATAAACCACAGTGTCACAGATCATTGGAAACACACAGTACATAACAGCAGATCTCAGAAGGTTCAACTACGCCAAGCCAGCAACACAGAGAAGCTGTTCACATGATACATCAATGAGCCACTGACGCTGAAGCACGAGAGGAACAGCTTCAGATGCAGCGCTGCTCAATGCGCATTCAAAAGCCGTGATCGCTATTCACATAAAATCTCACATGGTTCATTAATATTCATGACCAAACTTAGCCACCGCAACTTAGGCTTTCTACACTGCACACAGCTGACTGGGGCCGACAAACAGGACCCTACCGCACACCTACAAACGAGAACGTGTGCTGTGTGGGAGCGGGTGTGCAGCAGCTGGCTAATTCACGAGGGAGAAGGAGAAGACGGCAGCACGGCAGACCTACCGCTCGTAATGGAGGGCCTTTCACCGTCGCTGTTTTGGCTGCGCAGCCTATTCTTAACGTTGTAAGTCTAAAATAAATCCTCAAGTCAGCGTCATTTATTTACCTCACAAGGGATGTTCGTAAGACAAATGAACACTGCACGAACTATGTGCAAACTAATGAGTCACCATTTGGCTATTGCCGAGGTGCTGAGGGTTAACAAATGTAAGATTTCCCAGAAATGATGCAAACGCAGTGTTTTATTAATGTCCTGCTCGTGCGGTGGCACATATTCAGACTAAACTGCAGCAACTTAAGTATTTGTATGTTCAAAAAACATAGTATAGTGCCCCATGCGTCGACTGTCGCTGACTGGTAGATAACGATGGTAGCACAGGTAAATCATGTGCCACTGAAAAAAAAAAAATGTTTTAGATGTTAGTCTACCCTCACTCGAGCAGTCTGAGATCTTCCCACGCGTCAGTGGTCACACGCGAAAGCTGCTACCAAACTCTAGCGAGTTAAGCAGTTAGAAGCCCAATTTATATCTGCTAAAGAGGAGACGGAAACACTTGTGGGAGTAGGAGACTACGCAACCCTGGCTGACTTCATGCAGTGCAAGACATCAGAGTAAAGTGAGTGACCATGAATGCATTGAAGTGTATTGTGTCATAAGGGAGTATATTGTTATGCGGTATGCAGTTAAGTGTGTGTAAAAAAATAAAAAATAAAGGATATTTTCATTTACATTTGGTTTTTTAACTGGCTCTGTCGCTGAATGATTTGATAAATGAAACTGGGGCTGTATCTTCCCCGGCTGACTGGCTGAAAGGTTTGCTGACATGCTCGTCTGACCAAACTGCAAATTACTCCCAAACTGCTGGTGGGCCTTCCATAAGTCTGGAAGCTGGTACATACTTTATAGTTTTCAGTAGAAGGTGAAGATGGTAACTTGTCACCAGCCGAAGTGACACAGTGTCAAAGAAAAAGCCCTGAAAACGGATTTTGCCCAAAACTACGTGGTAATCTTTGAAAACAGCAGTTTGCACATTATTGCTCAGTGGCATGATATATTATCGCTGTCATGTGTAATGATAGGGTAGCAAGTCTGCGCTCCGGCAACATTTGTTTTAAAAGTTTGAGGCATTAAAAGGAACGTTACAATTTTAAAATATGCTACAAATAGAGTGTGTATATATATGTACAGTATGTGTGACCTGGTTTTTCTTTGGTTTCTTATAGCCCTAAAAATATTAATGCAATCCAACCACAATGTCAGTGTTGTGTATAAACATGCTGCATCTCTTCATTCAGTCACATAATTTCTCTTCCCGTACCTTTCCAAGTGATTTAAGGGCTCTCAGGTGCGCAGGATGCTCCACCAGCAGACGGAGGCGGGGCTTCAGAGATCCCACTTCCTCTTTTGCGTGTCACTCAAACATGCTCCTTGAAGGGACAAGAGAGAGGGATACACAATAAACATTTGTTTTGCTAAGCATGTTAAAAAAAACTGCTCGCATCCTGGGTAGTTGAGCAGAAACTCTTGTGCGACCTTGATCAGTGATAAGTGTTTTGATTCATTTCTTTAACGTTTATTTACAGTATGGTAAGTGTAGTTACAAGATAGTTTGTCTTTCAGACGCCCTGAAAACGTCACCAAGAGTGTTTCTATCACAGATCAGGGCCTCCACACCCGAACAAACCACAGGAAGACGTGTGAGAAGCTGGCACTGGGCCTCGAACACACTTCCCACACAACAATAATAGAAGTCATCTCACTCACATAATCATAACGCCAGAGTCATAATGTCCCCAGGCGTGCTTCCAGATGCACCAACACTTCCCGGTATTAGAGCAAATGCATCATCACCCGGTCAAACAAGCCAGAATGGCAGACTCTGGAAAGTTGTCAGTCATTTGCAAATCGTCGGCACAGCGCTGGTTTTCTTTGGACCATTGCATGAATCAATCATTCTTCCTCCTTCCACACCCATCCAAAGGTCAAACATAACCAACGACGCTGCCTCGCGTTCTGTTTATATTGCTCGCGGGCTGACGGAGGGATGATGGGGCGGAGGGGAGGCCGGGACGGACGACTGACAAATTCTCAGAACTGCTCATTTCGCCGGATTAATCTGCTATTTTGAAAAAAATCCACAGAGAACGAAGATGAGAGGGAACGTGACTCATGTGTATGCGAGTCCTTCAATCTGGCCCTTGGCCTACTTTAAAGCCAAGTCATCATTCTGGTCCGCTGGGACTTCACATTGCCAGCCTCTGTATATGTGCGTGTATTAAGAGTTTGTATTACAACAAGAGCCACACCATAAATCTCCTCCTGACAGCCCACACAGTCCTGCTTTAGTGACTGTGAGGAGGCTGCACCGCAGTGCAGGTATGCAACACGTGAAGTGCCGCGGCCACCAAAGGTGTCTGCCTCTTCCTGTCTGAGTCACCATCCCTCATCTGTATGTCTTTCTCTCTTTCAAAACCCTACACACAAGCGCATCACGTTGCGCCATCTCTCTTTTCGATCCTTCTTTTCTCTCCCCTTATCTTCCAGAAATCTCCACCAAGTGTGAGTGGAATGTAATCCGTCTGCAAATCGGAAGCAGGACAAGCGAGCGATTCTATAAATACCCGTCAGATTCCCATGACAATCACAAAATAAACCTGGAGTAACACACTCGACACTGCAGCGCAAACTGCAACTCGACTACGCCTTGTTCTGCTGAGCAAACCCTCTTCCTCTCCCTCATTCTACCCGTCTAGTGCCGTAGTTGTTCCATGACTGCTATACGTCTGTTAAAAAAAAAAAAAAAAACCTAGTGAGTAACCACAGCGTCAGATAAACACACGACAGACAGAGACGTATTCAGCGAGACAGGACACATTGTGCAACATGGTTTGGCAACACCGCACCTAAATATTGTCGGGCTGCCAGGCCTGACTAACGAATCCTCTTCAGTAGTACGTTTGCAACTTCCTCAGATTTCCTATACCTGGGTATTAAGTCTCCTCTTTTAAATTGTAATCGCCCGCTATGCAACCTCGAGTGTACAAACAGTTGATGTAATGGACAGCGTGCTGTAAGGCAGAGGTAATTTCGCAAATATGCTGGCTTTCAATGCAACGAAGCCCACACCTTCCTCACCGACTGCGGACTCACTTGTGCGCCGCAGTCGCACGGACACACACTTGATTAGATGTGTAATGCAGAGCAAGCATGAACCCGTCTCAACGGCAAGTTGCGCGAGTAGAACATGAGATTATGTAGGCCGACGCTGAGCTGACGCAGAAAGTGGAGGCAGAAATGTTATCGCAGGTTACGAGAACTGGCGTTTTAAGGCCACAAGCTTCTAGTTTCACCCCTTCTGTTATAAGAACAGAAAAATCTGCAGCGTTTCACGCCGCGACAGCCAGACAATGTGACTGTTGTTAATCTCATATGATGTGCTAACTCATGCTGCATGTCTGAACGGGGTTAGACCCCATGACTTGTCTGCTCAGTCTGTATGAGCAGATGTAGGGCTCACAATGGACATAGAGACAGAGCACAAAACCCCCATTAGGTTTGCTCGGGGACAGACTTTATTCACACAATATTAGATTAAATAAACACTTTATTTAGGTTCACTAGTCAAAACAAATGCATTTTAATAACAGTCCTACACTAAATCCTCCTTCATGACTGTTGTAATATTTAGTTTCTATTAAAACAACATGGGGAAGGTGGGAATTCAAGTGTATGACCATTTTGGAATATATAGTTTGTGATGTTGATAAACTGGATTTAATTAAACACATTAAACTTAACCCGCTGACTAAAATGGGGTTGTCAAAATAATATGAACGTGGCACAACATAATATAATTCAACAGCACTATACGGATTTCTCAGTTTTTTAAACAAATGCTGAATACTATGACCCCCGAGGGTCTAAGATTTGGTGCTAGACTGCATTAGAATGCCTTCGTTTCACTTGTTTAACATACGAAGTGAGAATATATTTTTCACATTTCTCATTTTTCCTGCTGCACCAAAAACATACGTGTGTGTGTGCGTGATCCAAAAACTGAGGTAAATCTACAGCATGAACTTTATGCGCCCTAGAACCAATACTTTTAAGCAGATCATGTATTGGCCAGATGTGACTGGCAGCTCATTTTTAATAACCCTAAATCCTAAATCCACAGATCAGGATATTTATTAAAAAAAAAAAAAAAAAAAAAGCTGGGTTGGTGTTGATGCTCCAAAATTCTCACAAAATATCTGCATCAAAATATACACAAACACACAAGACAGTTAAACGGCGTTAACTAATAAAGGAATAACGTAGCGATGCATGAGTTAAATGCAGTAAGGTTGTGTTGTGCTAACTTTGAAGATGAGAAGAAGAACCCCTGGTGCTAAGTTGGCAGATAACAAGAGCTGAGGCCTCACAATCCCTTTCTTTTGTACACCTTGTTACTTCTCTCCATTCCAGCTGTGGCCAGATGTGAATGAACGCAAAGAATACATCATTGTTGCCAAACGGCTGGGTCCTTATCACCCCGCCCTACTTTGCCTCCATAAAAACACTCCCTGCCATTAATCCATCTCCTTCACGTAGAGTTCCTTCCCTTTAGCCTGAGTAGACAGAATTCCTGGTGTAAAATCCATAATACATAATCTGAGGCAGACTTCCAAAAGCAGAGGGAGTCATTTAGAGATGTCTGCGAGCAGAAATCTCGTGTAAAGGGAACATCGCGGAGTTAGTGCACGTTCGAGCACACGTAACACCTCGCGAGCTAAAGTCGGCGTGCCAAAGCGGAGGGCTCTGGGGCTTCGAGGCAGGGCCGGACTGAAAGGAGGCTGGAGAGTTCTGAAATAGCTTTTGTTCTGGACAATTTAGGAGGTAGTAAGGGCTGAGCTAAAACTGACAGTCAAATCAGTCGGTCACAAATCCCCCAAGCTAAGTGCAAGCACACTTTGCCCAACAAGCCATGTCCGAGCATTAAACCTAAGTGACACGCTCTCCTCTCCGAAATGTGCCAGAAAAAAGGCAGAGCGAAGACACATGGTAGGACAGTAACAAAGGTCTTTTTATAAGACTGCGATAGCTTGCTATGAGCGTGGAGCACGGAGTGTGTGCCTGTGTTTGTGTTTGTGCGTGTGTGTGTGTGTGTACTTGGTTCCCAGCCAAGGTTTCTGTATGTGTTATGTGACTCTGTTTGTAGCGTATGTTGTAGCAGAGGGAGTCCAAAGATGACATCTTTGGTCTTAGCAACAACAAACAGAGCTGTGCCAATCCCGGGCCGACCGTACCCCCCCCCCCCCCCCCCCCCCCCCACCCCCCCCTCACAGCAGCCATCCTTTCAGCCTCCTGCTCCGTCAAACACCTCGTGCCTCCAGTGGTGTGGGAAAGGAAAGCCCCCCCGGTAGGACACAGCGCACACCGCGCACGCAACAAACACCGAACCCGTGCTAAATAGGGACCGGAGGAAAGGCAACAAAAGATGACAACAGCGCTATCGCAGGCAACTCTAGCCTGTATCTCACCATTTCTGACAGCTTTCCAGGGGAAGGACGGGGGGGAAAAACAGGAATGCCGGGAATAGAGCAAGGAGCAAATAGGTAAGGCAGCCGGTGCTACCTCCTTTGACACGCCATGTCACATTTACCCTGGATGGAAACACGACTACCTGTTTTGCTTTCCATAATAATGACCTGCACTGGGAGCTGGGCAACTGTCCCTCTCTATACTGGAATTAGCTGCAGAGGGAGGGAAGTGAGAAAGAAGGACCAAAGGACAGGCAAAAAAAAAAAGGGACGGATAAAAGGAGAGAGTAACAGACAGAAAGACAGAGATCTGCTTCCTGTTTACAGTGAGCTCAGGAAGCAGCAGCAGGCCACTAGACCACTGTTAACAGGCACAGCGGTACCTTGCCTCTTTGTGTCCCGAGTGACTACACGGGCCAGATTTAGCCTCAAACTTCCCCATCTAGTTCTGCCTATCTCCGCGACATCTAAAACTTGCGATTTTGTTCTCGGTCTCGCGTCTCCTTGCCTGTGTCTGTTCTGGCCAGCGGCCGTGTCAACAGGATCAAGCTTAAGTGCATGCCTGCCTCCAGCTGTGCGCTCCAACGCTCCCGGCAACATTCCCCATCCAGGACGGACTTCCCAGCAATTCTACGCAGCGTGCCATCTCCTCTTGTGATGAAGTGGCACAGCGTGGATTCGACACATTTTCCTGGCACGCACGCTTCTGGTTTTTAGCTGCATACAGATCAGTAATATTCATGATCCTACTCTTTTTTCATGCAACTCTTAATAATTACAAATGGACGGCGCACGTAATTTGCCTTTTTCAATGAGCAAAAAAAGCAGATAAAATGTTGTTTTTTTGGAACTATGTTGTGGCAAAAGGCGTCAACGAAATAAACACTGGAAATAACTAGACTGAAATAGAAGAGAAGAATACACTGCTCAACAATATGCAGCACTGTCAGGGCAGAACATGTTTTATTTTGCGTCGGGTGTAAAGACGGTTGTGGCATCTTCATACATAACATAAATCTGTACTTCTGTGCTCGGTTTGAAGTGCTCTGAGGAATGTCAGCAGCGCCTTTGTAGTGCAAAATCCGAATGCTAAGTCAGACAAAAGAACATTTCTGAGTGCTATTATAACAAACGCTAACCCACTTTTAGGCTGACAAAATATTTATGTCGTAAACATCTGGGTTGTTGCAGCCTGCAACGAGAAAAAAAAATATCTGTTTCTTTTACGAGTGAGAAAGCAATTTATCTTCATCTCTGTGTTTAAATGGTACCGTAAAGAGACACGTTTCAACAGAGAAGGATCCTCCGTTAGCCGTTATCCGCCATTGGCAGTCAAGCATGAAAATCTGCCCGTTTGCATGCTTTGGTTATCATTAATCCTAAACAAATGTGATACTGCTGGGTCACATCAAGACTATACTTAAAAAAAAACTGACATTCGCTAGCCTATTGGATGGAGCAAAATGCACACTCACTCAACAAATAACTAAATATACACATACGACTGAAAACGTGCACGCAGAAATGCAAAAATTTTCTAACCAAACCAGTGCTATCAATATTTCATTTAGGCAGCTCCATCACAGGCCCCACACCCGTACCGCGTGGTCCACTACATAACCTCCAACAAGCTTCCATTGTCTAAATGTTCAGCGATAACTTTGGCTTAATGACTGCAGGTAAAATCCACTATGGGACTCGGCCATGACTAATCTGCTCATCCTTATTCAAATCTAACTCTAATAAGAACTCAGACAGATATTAAACTCTATTTCCATCCCACTACGCCTCTATAGATCCATTTCTAATAAGTCTAGTTCCACGCGGTTACAGATTTCTCCTTTTGCCTATCAAAGCACACACAAAAAAATGCTACATGCATAAAACACTCAAAGCATTGTGCTTTAAGGTGTGTGAAAGGCACAAATAAAGTCAAATCTCAACTGCAGGCTGGTCGCTGCTGTACATTTCATTGTTGTGAAACGTGTTTCAGTCGGGTTAGTCCCCTACAGAAACGACGGGGCAGCGTCCTGCTGCCGTCTCTCCCTCGGCCTGCGGAGCCGCAGCCACACTGACCCACATCCCGGCCCCTGAGAGATTACACTGAGGCACATGCAACGCACACTCATCCAACACACACACACACACATTCCCAGGATACATGAGAACAGAGCGACTGACATTTGAGGCTGGTAGAAATGCAATTTCTGATGGCTTAGCATGCACTCCCACACACTTGGGAAAAAAAACACACAAAAAAAACAAACAATGGACGTGTTGTTCTGCAGTTCATCAGCCAGGAGTAACTGTTGATACGGCTATCAGTGTGACCAGGCAAAAACAACTCTACTCAGAGAGTCCTCACTCTCTCTCTCACACACACACACACACACAAGCACTTAGACACTCATAGTAGCAGCGTGGTAGCAGATAAGAGTTTGAGATGGATGGTTTGTGTATGTGCACCCCAAGGGGAGTGCTGTACCTTTGTCAGGGTACGCCCGGGGCAAATAGCTCGCTCTGTCACACAGCTAAGACGGAGCACAGAGCTGCCGCAGTAATCCGCGGTTCGTACCTCCACGCCAATCTGACGCCGTAGCTCTGCCCCTCAGCCCAGACGCGACGCAGATTCTAACGCCGTGGTCTGACGTGCGGAAACGTAACAACGCACCACGGCGACGCAGAGCGCAAGCGACTGGTCCGCTTGGTAGCAGCGTGTTTCAGCTTTAGCATTTTGGGCTGCTTCTCCGATTGATTGTTTTGGATCAATAACACCTCAGGGGAAAGTTAACTAAGGAGGTTTGGAGGCGAAAACATTTGTATGACCGGTCTTTGGTGAAATATCGTTTATATTTTGTTGAAAGTTTCATTCGCCATTGTTGAAAGTGAAGCAGGAAATAGAAACAAAAATTAACTTGACTGGCAAAAAGATACATTACTGACTAGTGTTTGGGTGCTGTGTTAACAGAGTGAGCCAGGCTGACGAGTGCACAAGTATAAATGGAGATGTAGTCTGTCTATGTCACGCAGTACTTTAAATCAGCCTTAGGACCTGCCTCTTCCTCCACTTACACCCCCTGAGACATCAGACGTTTTGTCTAATCTTGTGATACCATTGACAGTTTGGTCACACTTCTGCTTTCCTCACTTTGTGGAAAGATGTAGAAAAACGAATTTCAGTTAAAATACAACTGATCTGCTCACATCAAATACATTACAGTTTACTTTCAGCGGTAATGAGCTGTAACCCTCAAATAAATACATGAATAAGTGACCTTTTAATTACAGGGAAGTTACCAGTTGAACTGAGACCAAACGCACAGGTTATGTTTAAAAAAAAAAATAAAATGTAAGCCTTTGGTGGTTTTGTTTGTTTTTACTCTGATAAAACAGTGTTAAGTAGACAAACGTCTTGTGCTTCATGGTACATATTATCATATTTCCCAGCCAGAAATACGCTGTGAGGAAAGATCCACAGCAATTAACTGTACCACACCAAAATAGCAAGCATATTTGGCAGCCAATTTTAATCCATGTTTGTCATCTTGATTTCTACAGTGAAAATGAAACATTAGCTAACCATGACATACACATGTACACGCTGGCAATCCATTTAACATCCGTTATCCCTGTGCATTAGCTGTTCGCCCCTCAAGGTCTTTTTACATCTACACGAACCTAGTGTGTGGCAAGTGATATTTGGTTCATTGGAATGTGACTAAAAACTCTTGATCAGGGTCACAAATAATCAGCATTGTTCTTTTTTTAACTGCATTGTTTATGTAGCAAATGTCTCCATATAAAAGCACTGTGAACAAAGGCCCATTAAAAGCTGTCATTCATGTACTAACGGGCAACACAACAGAGGCACAACAAGCGCCATTAGGCCTTGACCAAGGCACCACAGAGGCTGCAGAACTGGAGTTAATCTCAGTTCTTTGCACTGCAGCTACCTGCGGCTCCCGAACAGGAAGGCTGGATCAAATCCAGCAAACATATACCTCCACAGAGATCAATAATCAAGAACTTGTCAGGAAATAGTTTAATGCTCAGATACACCCCAAATATACAGCATTTGTAAAATATTGCTTTAATAATCACTCTTAGGTCTTCAAGTGCAATTTCTTTTAGTGCAGTCACAGACAAAACACTAAACAAATCCTAAAACAGTCATTCAAACCTTGAAATTGATTTGATTCCTTAAAAATACATAAGAAATTTTGAGTATTGGGTCACTTTGGTACCAGTGATCCGCTGATGACGGTCATGCTATTTATTAAAAGACACATTTTCCCGTTCTTCATGTCTATATATAGACAAAGCCAGTAAATTTGAAAGGTCATCAGAGACAGAAGTGACTAAAATAAGGAACTTAACGCAGGAAGCACGCCTTAAGATGGAGATTTTCAGGCAGGAAGGGTACAGCTGCCACCAGGAAGTGCAGATGCAAACCTTCAGCAGTTGGATCCACTCTGCAGAAATGCAGACAAACCAACAGCTTGGAAGGCGAACCGAGATCTGAGCGTCCAAAGGTTTCTTCAGCAAGAAATGACGCGTCCTGATCTGCAGGAAAAACCGCAACAGCAGGCTGAGTCTCATCTTGTAGTCAGACAGAAAACAAGAGCTAGCCTGGTAATGGTAATATTACAAGACAATATCCAGAATATGCACAACGCAATATCTGTTGTTTACTGTGAACGCGTAATTGTCAATAGAGTACGACTCCTGCATTTTCTAACCTAATTTACAGAAAAAAAAAATTGACTAATATCTGCATCAATGGTGTAATCTATCGAAATACATGGCCGGGAAAACTGCATCCCCCTGATATTAAATTCAAACAAACACATCGGAAAGCTTGATGGAGGAAGCAACACAAACTCACAGTGTGCAACACAATAAAACACACAAATAATAATCCCAGTGTGAGGAGAGACGTGTGTGTGCGACATCGTCCCTTACAATTGTTTCTCCATGAGTCAGCATAAATTGGACATTTTCACCGTCCTCCTATGGATAATGTGGGGCGATGGGCAAGGAGCCCTGCTGTCACCATGGAAACACTTTTTTCTTTGTCAAGTGGCATCTCAGACTGAAGCAGATGTTGTGAACAACATAAGGACACACCTGAACAGCGTCCTTTTACAGGGAAGGCAATTGTTGGAGCTAAGCTGAACAAAACATATAGGGTCACTCAGAGCTGAGCTGCAGTCCACATCACCTCCCTCTGTGGAGGAGTTGAAGGTGACTCTTTCACACAAACAGCGTATCTCTATGCAGTGGGACTAGAAGAAGCAGCTAAACTCAAACTGGTTGTTATTCAAGTCGTCCAGATACGTTCAGCAGATATCAGACAACATGAGCTTTATTCTGGAGAATGTTACTGACCACCTGGCGAATTAAAGTCCAATATTCACTCAACTTTTTGCTTTCTCATTTTCTTCTCTACCAAGTCACGAGGGAAATAACTGGTTCATTTGATGCTCAATGCTGCACAGTGTTGACCAGCTATGCATTTTTTTTTTTTCTGTGAGCCATTTTGTGCTGAGTGAGCTTTTAAACCAGAGAACAGCTGACAGCTGCTTGTGAAAATTTAGCTAATGAGAGAAAAAAAAAAAAAAAACTGTGGACAGTCATGCTTATTTCTTAAATTACTTTAATTAGTGAATAACCTGCCGACTACTTTCAAAAGAATAAAGACTAAAGACATTCTTTACTTCACACCAAATTAACAAAAGAATGTAGACATTATTGTCATGCACAACTAAAGGAAACATCACTTAAGATGGAACCAGCAACACTGTCCACTTTTACATGAAACACTGACTTAAATGTAGGGACGTCACCAATGCGTGGCCGGGGGAAGGGGTGAAAGTCACCTCTGAAATCTATGGGTGCCCAAGGTTTTATTGATTGTCATTATCTTCACTGATTACAGTTCACTACGATGCAGCACTGTGACAACTTCACCATAAAAGCCATTTTGCAGCCACGATAGTCATATGGGGACAGCAACAGCTGAACTTTGGTTTTGTACTCACCCCGGTGTTGTGTTCACCCGCTTCACCAGCTACATAAGTTACAAAGCTGCAATGCAGGGCCAGCTACGTTGTCAGCGAGTCGCTATTGAGGTGTTGCTCCAGCATCCGTTGGTAGCGTCCGATATTGACCTCCGTTTAAAATTGAAATGGCGAAACAGAAACATATCGCTGGTTGACGTGTGTGTGCGTCATTCAAGTATTGAAATCAGTTGATGTCAGCCCAGCTTTGATTTTGCAGTATGTAACGCCCATAAGGAAGCACAAAATGTGCGGCTTCGATCTGTGGCGTCATATCAGCAGCTTCTATAGAAAATTTACCTTTAGCCTGTTGCTTTTTTGCCACTTGTGGAAATTCAACAAAATATTTTCGGTGGCTCCATCTGGCCACCCTTAAAAACAGTTCTGGGGTTGCTGCTGCTAAAGTGGTAATTATATTACAAAAATAGTTGTCAATTAATTTGTAGCGGGTGACCTTTTTAATTAATCGACCAATCGCAACGCATAAAACAGACCCAAAGAGCTGAAAGATGTGACAAAGCTGCAGGAGACTCACAGAAGCAGGACTGGCCACTCTAGAGATCATTACTACCTCAAACCCATAAAACAAAGGCACATGGTCATTTGATCAGATGTTCAAAAGCAATTACAGTGGTTTGCTGTAAGTAATAAATGCCGGTCTCCTGTCTCAGTGTCAATACAAGGCACACACGGAAAAACACTCTCAGAGACTCTAATCATCACTTGATTTGAAACAGCAGCTATTATTTACATTTTCTGGAAGTTAAAGGGTGATATCTCTGTCGATTTGCAATACATGATCCAGTCTTAAACTATGCTTCTATTAGTGTCTTATTACCTCATGATGTCATCTTAATTCAGCAACACGGAGATGGAGGCAACCGAACAGAGAACAGAAATAGACCATTAATTCCTTGTGAGAGGAGAGCCAATGCAGAAAAACAAGAGGCTTCTGCTAAGAGTTGAAATAAACCTCTGCTGAATACTCGGCTAAATCCTATTTCCTTATCATTAAGCCGGCAGAAACACTGTGTCCATCCAGCTGAGACAGAGAGTGCGACAAGCTCTGAATCATCTGGAGAGGACCTATATTCGGTTTAAACACACTGCACCATAGCCTAGCTAGGCTCGCTGCTCTCGGTGCATTTAGAGTTTTCGCCAAAGCTGTTTATAAGGAGTCAAAGTGCAGAGAAGAGGGCAGGGACATGTCAGGTCAGCGAATAACAGCGGGATTACGCTCATCACGCTAACAGCGAATACTCAAATATAACGTATGCACGTAACTGAGGTTTATGTGCCGGCCTTAGTTGAGTCCAGCAGGGAGCAGGGAGCTGGAAAGACTCCCTGGTGGCACTGGCTGACCCACTTCTATGCAACTCTATCCCTAATGTGACCTGCTGGAGAGCCGGAGGACACACACACACACACACACACACACACAAGCACAGGCGAGCACATACACACAACTTAATTGTCTGCCTACAAACCCTAGAGGACAGAGAGGCAGAAAAAAAAAAAATTGCTAAATACTGCCAACGACTGCCTCCTCCTCAGCCCACTATGTTTTGCGTTTCATTCATTTTCTCTGAAGACGCTATCTGATCTCACTAAACTAGCGAGCAACATCCGGAGTAAGTTTCTCAAAGGTCAACATAAATATTGGTTGCCTGTTTCAAGTGGAATAACTGATCTGCCCTCAAGGGTTTGAATTCAACCGGGGCCCTTTGTTGAACTAAATTTTCTTAAGATGAGACCACATACTTGTAATCTCATAAACAAACAAAGATAATTGTTAAGATTAATACAGCTTGTGTAAAATTTACTTAGACATTCTGACAGGAAAGAATTTCAGATTTTAGCAGCAGCGTCACTTTACCTAAATCAACTGCTGTAAAGTCTGTTACATTATTTATAACCAAAGCCGCCTTAGTCGAGTTGCTGGTTGTTAGCTAGATGTTGTACTGACGGCTGATTATGGCGCAATGTTTTCATGTGAGAGGAAGATCTGATTAAAAGTTAAACTGACATTTCACAAGCTGGGACAGATACAAAGGGTGTCGCTACGACTTCTCTATTCGGTCTATGAAAATATGCTCATATTAATAATTGAATATTTTATTTCAGTGTCACAGTTTTTCCATTTGCTTGTGTTCAGTCTGCACGTAGTTTCATTACTTATTTCATTAAATGACTGACTGCCTGGTCTAGAACAGTGCAGAGAATACTGAAATGGCTCTTTGCAGTATCCTCAAGAGTCGCCGTCTGAACAGCACAGCAAAATTAAAAACTATGCAATTTATTAATTCATTGTTATCAATTTCACAATAGGCAAAAGGAGAGATATTAATAGGCTGGAAACTGTGGTATGAAAATTACACTAAGACTGAGTAATAAGCAGAAGTGCATTAAGTTCCGCTTACTCATATTTAGAGTACTTAAAAAGAAAAAAGAAAAAAAAACTAACTAGCATGTAGCTCTGCTGCTAATGTTAGGTCTCGGTCATTGCGAAAACAGAAGCCTGATGTTTTACTGTCCGTTCATGTAAGCAACGGCAACGCAACAGAGCAGGGCGACATAAGTTTTGGGGGACAGTGTGGCTGGTATGAGCTCCTCTTGCACGGTGTCTGTTTGTGTGCATGCGCGTGTTTGCATGTGTGTCTGATCCGGCCATAGTCTGGAAGAAGGAACAATGGCATTCCTGTGCTCTGAGCTCCAGGTGGCTGTGGAAACCCAATCCCAAACCAAGCCTAGCTGGCACAGTGAGCGCCGGGAACGCCGAATGCTGCTGCCTCCCTCCGGAGACGTGGGCCAGAATAGAGCTATTGTTCCAGAGTAGCCGCGGCCGCGCTCGATGACAAACACCAACACACAGTAGATATCAGAGCGTTTCACTTTCAACCCTTCTTGAGGTGTTGAGAAAAAAAAGTCAGTCTGCGTGAGCGAATGATATCACTTCTTAAATGAAAGCACAGAAAAGTGTCAAACCTTTATAGGAGCATTTGTAAGTGTACTTTATAAATAAGAGTTAGGTAAAGATTTGATTAACTACGTGCTATTATAATTATTATTACCACCTGTCTAAACATTACACGGCGGAAAAAATCACATAACCTAATACTTACACATATCCTTTATATGGACCACATTGGCATAATTACCTACACGCCCATTTCTATTTTCATACACGTGAATTAATTTATTTCATACACTGGCGCAAAACACGAATTCTCGCGTCTAATAAAATCTATCGGCAGCACATCTGCTGTGGCCTGGAAACATGGTCGACACACAAAAAAGCAGGAAACAGATCATGCCGACTCCACGTCCTTGAAATGAGGAACATGATTCATTTCCTTTCAATGCTGGACAGTCATGGCTCAACACAAGGGTGCGTTCAGATATACAACTCTGAGGAAAGATCCTGAATGTGACAAACACAGCCCCTTGGTCAGGAAAATCCCATCTGGGAAGAACTTAAAACTCACACATTACGGCATACGTTCAGACGCAATCGCTTGATATAATCATGGGACTTCTTTAGCTGTAACCGCACACACATTTCTTTTCAAAAAACGACAAAGGCTCTGGGATCCCGTTCGCCGGCGGACCAGCTGCTACAGGTAGCTCAAAGGTACAGCTGCTTTACTGTGGCATCGGCGCTTATTCTCCTGCTGCACTCCCAAAGGCAACGCCACACACACACACACACACAACGAGGATAAATAATGAATGCTCCTCTTTTCTCTCCCTTTAAGAAACATGACAGATTAATTTAATTGGCTCCCTGTCAATCGTACGTCTTCATCTGCTCCTCTCTGCAACTGCAGACTCTTGCAGGACTGATAATGAATCCATTTTCTTATCTCTTCAGATTATTACAGCGCTGTGAATGTATGCTCACTCATTCCCTCCTTTTACTCCCAGCCAGTCTTCCCTTTCCCCCACTCACACAAATACACCACAGTTTCCTTCACGACGACCTATAAAAAAAAATGTGATTATCTCTCTGCACTGGAACAGCAAGAAGAAAATGAGGAAAACCGAGCCGAGTTCGTTTCTTTTCTCTTCTTTTCTCCTCCTTTTCTTTCTCCCCCATTTAAACCACGCTAAGCTAAATCACCTGACCTCTATTAGAAGCAGGAGGCACAGCAGCGACCAAACAGAGGTTAAATTCCGGGTTTACAGCTCATCTTTCCAGGCTGTGAGGTAACACTGGGGCTCAGACATGTTAAGAGCAAAACGAGGAAACGACCACCAGGAAGAGGACACACACACACAAATACACAAACACACACACACACAAGCACACACACACACACACAAATACACAAACACACACACACACAGTCCATTGTAGCCACGATGGTGAACTTTAACCACGGACTGCTCCTGCATTTCTTCCCCAGTCAAGACAACTGCATCACTCATTTGATTAGACCGTTAGGGAAAGTCGCCGCAGTCAAATGCGGCATCTGTGAGATAACAACGTGAACTGGCCCATTCACCACACACCGACGGACAGTCAACACCAAAATGTTGGCGTAAAACTATTTCTGAGTATCGACAAAACAAAAAACACGCGTTTTGCATCCGCCGAGCGTGTCTCAGGGCGGTCAGCGGAGCAGCAGCCTGGAAAGTCCGGGGAGAGTCCCCTGTGTTAGACGGGGAGTCGCATCACATCCTCGGCTGCCTCTGTCAACAAGAGCCGCTCTGCCCTAGCTGTTAGCGGTACACTGGACTGACTCGTCTGAGGTTGAATGTGCGGATGGAAAAACAACATTAACGCGAGTTTTTTTTTCTTTTTTTTTTTGTTCGTTTCACGAATATTTCGTTCGCTTACCCAGAGTGACGGGGTCACCTCAATCCGCCGCCGTGGCGCAGGAGACCGCAGGCTGGCTAACTACGAGCCAGATACGGTGCAAAGTATAACGGCGGAGTTAGCGGGCTAGGTAGCTTAGCGGGCTAACGATGGTAGAGAGAGGGGGGGGAGTGTGGTTCTCTCCGCGTCGTCGAGAAGATAAACCAGTTACATTACAAAAATAATAATAATTAAAATAAAAAAAGCCAGAGACGAGGAGCTTCTCGTGCTGAACGCGAGTACAGCAGCACGGCGCAGTGTCAAAGGGCGCTAAGGGAGGAGACATCCATTTGAAAAAGACCGACTGGGTCGCAGCAGTAACGCTATGCGGAGCTCTGGCTCTGTCTCCCCGGGCGGACGTGCTCTGCTCTCAGTCTCTATTCGGTCTGTGTGTGTGACTGTGAGAGAGAGAGAGAGGGAGAGAGAGGTGGGGGGGAGAGGAGCCAGGCTGCTGATGAGTACAGCCGACACAGGCAGCATCACCGCTCATCCCTCCCTAGACCACACCGACCCGGAAGAAATGCCATAACTGACCCCATCCTCTTTCACGCGGCCCTGACATATGATGGTCAGATTCAAGGAGCGTGTGGGGGGACACACAAAACACAAACATGTCTGTATATCACACAGCCACACGGTGTGATTAATGAAGATCTGAGTTGAACTGCATGAGAAACAGTGATGTATCATAGAACGTCCCAATGAGATTATTAATAAGAATAATGACACATGAAAGTAATAATAAAAAAAAAAAGCCTATTATTATAAGTCACAAAGCATACATCTTGTAGTTTTGGAGCAGACCATCCATCTGGTTTCCTACAAGGTTTAGCCTCACATTTCTTCCCTGTAACTTAACCAGTAAATTCCTTTTAAAAGTATAATGAAGTGGTTTTAAAGGTCATATGACATCACTATCCTTTTTAGTGTATACTTTTCAATCTGTTGTGTTCACTGTTTCAAACTGTATGCTGCCACAATACTGCACATTTACGTATCTTATCTTAACTTATCTTATGTATACATGTATACAAACACCTGAAGCCTTTGATCTAATTTCTCAAATTTGTGAAAAATAAAACTGACTCCAAAAGAGGAAATTGGCTCCTGCATGCATGTTCATGAAAGTCTTCCGACTTCAATAAAATGTGCCTTTGTGTTAGAATATGAACAATGAACAACAAAGCACCGAACCTGGTGGGGAACTCTAATAGGTCACTGTGACAGCAGGCCATAACTTCAGCCTGCTTTTATAAGCCACTGCTTGCAAACATACCATCAATCCAATGAGACTTCAGATGCAGCTAAGGACTTGTCATATAGTGCTGCTATATAATGAGAATAAAAAACTGGACTGAAAACAAAATGAAAGTGGAGGAAGCTGATTGGCTTCTTTTTCCTACCACGATGAAACTGTTCATGGCAAATGGGATACTCTTGGTTACTAGAAGCTATAAATAAGACATCAACAGTATTGCTCACCATTACCTGTTCCATCGAGGGAGTGTTTAGGTGTCTTGACTGCAGGCATAACCCTGTTTCATCACAATTTATTACAAGAATAAGAAGCACTTGGGAGTGCTCAGACCCGTTGACTGTGCCAGGCACAGCTACAGCCGCCTGACTCAGTGAGTCCATTTTCTTCAACTAAAACCAATTTATTGACTGCTCATTTATAGGCATCCCTAATGCTGATTTTGATTGGCAGTGTAGTCCCAGTGTAATTTTGTGAAAGATGCACCTCAGCCAATATATGAAGTGCAAGATAGTCCACCTTGAGTTATGCATGCAAATCGGTTTGTGTCAGCGTCGGCAAACTCCTGTTGGGCTTAATGAAGTCAGCGAGGAGCTGTGTCTCATTTTTATGACTCACCATTCTACCTGCACAGGCAGAAAACACTCTGCTTCAGTTTGATGAGATGTGAATAACAATCCAGTTGCACTCCTAGGTCATGGCATGCAGAATGTATTCAGGAAGCAAGATTCAGCCCCAGCACCGTGAATGATTAAACATGTGATACCTACAACCTATTTGCATTCTCCCCTGACAAGCTTGGTGTCTTATGTCAGTCATTATGCGCTTGCAAATGGATTTCACAACCTTTATTTATTTATTTATTTTTTATTGTTGT
The DNA here is from genome assembly GCF_022458985.1 of Mugil cephalus. Classification (NCBI taxonomy): domain Eukaryota; kingdom Metazoa; phylum Chordata; class Actinopteri; order Mugiliformes; family Mugilidae; genus Mugil; species Mugil cephalus. Next base: position 10,111,888 of record NC_061780.1, read on the forward strand.
TTTTAATTATTTGTTTCATTTGGAAAACAAAACCCGGTGGCAGCTTGGTATGCAACAAATAAATCTGCCAATTCTTTTACTTGATAGTGTCTGTAGTGATCAGTGTCTGTTTTACCTGATGTAACAAAATGGACTCTTCCTGTGTCTGCGTGGGTTTTCTCTAGGTACTCCGGTTTCCTCCCACCGTCCAAAGACATGCTCGTTAAGCTAATTGGTGACCCTAAAGTCATCCTAGGTGTGAGTTTGACTTTGAATGGTTGTTTGTCTTAGTGTTAGCCCTGCGATAGACTGGCGACCTGTCCAGGACGGAGCCTGCCTCTCGCCCAATGGCAGCTGGAATAGGCTACAGCGACCCTAGTGAGGATAAGCAGCAGTAGAAGATGAGACATATCTGTAATAAATAAATGTTCCTATCTATCGTACACCATACACGAGTCAAAAATTCTAGTTTTAAACACAAACCAACCAAGGAGGTTTTTTACAAACGATACCAAACACACACATTTATTGCAGACTTACACATTCCTTCAATAGGTGTGTGGAGTTAAAATTTAAAAAAGCCCTGGAGGGGTTGTTAAAAAGAAACCAGATTTCAGCTATCACACTGACTCAAATAAGATAAATAAATAAACAAATAGGAAATTCTGAGTTTCTAGACCTGGTTTTTGATCGCAATCAAATCCCCAAAATGTGTCATTTTAAACTTTTTAATAGTTTTGATTAAAAAAAGACAACAAAAAAACAAAAAAAAAAAATCCCCTTTATAATAGCAAAAGACTGGATTCTGGGAATATTTCAAGAATAAAATGAAATAAAGTTTTAAAACGGCTTGCAATATTTGTGTTATTTGGTGACAATTCAGAAACTGAGCCCGATGTTGCGTTGGTGTGCGTTTGGACAACAGTCATAAAGAGGATAATGCAAACATTAAAATACATATTGAGACTTTTCAGTTTCAGTGTGTACATCAGTTTCAGTGACACAGTCATTAGAGATGAACCAGCGAGATATTTTCAGACCATTGCGTGCCTCATTGCTTGTCCAGTGCCCCAACCAGAAGTTGGTCTTCATCATTATATTTGTTTCTTTATATGCTGTATGTTGTTGTTGATGAGATGAGGGCTCTGATGATTGTTTAAATTCTTGAATATCAATCAAGATAAAAAACCTTTTTGAACAACTGGGTCCAGGTTTGCTCAGCCTTCATCTTGTTATTCAAAATATACCCGACACCAGGAGCTGTTATTAGGGCCGAGGGTAGAGTTTGCATATGCTTTAAATGTTATCAGCGTTCTCGCACGTACTCTTCAGATGATTCTGAGGCAGCCTGTACGCATGTATAACCAAACACCTGACAGCTAGGAAAGCACAGATACACATCATGTTCTAGTCGATGGCCTGGCGGCACAGATCCGTAACGTTTCACTACACCAACCAACTTTATAAAGTGCTGTGACATTACACCCCTAGCAAGCAGAACAGATCTGTTTTTGATCCTAATCAAATGCCCAGTATGTGTCATTTTATACTTTTTAACAGCGGAAATTTAAAGGAAATCCTCTTGATCCCAGCAGAAGGGAGGTTTCTGGGTATATTTCAAGAATAATATGAAAATAAAATTGCTTACAACCCAGAGTTGCTCACGGCGAGCACCTTGTTTGGATACTCACTGCCAGTGATGGGTCAGTGTGTGTTTGGCCAGCCCTCATTCAGTCATAAAAAGGGATAAAGTAAACATTAGACCACATACTTGCAGTTTATATCTTAATTTTATTTTATTACTGTATATGAATTTCAAGGCCTTTCTGAGAGAACAGTAGACGTTGGCCTGGGCCTTCAGCATGCTCAGGGGCATCATTAATATCGCCATAGTGCTATAAAAGTGAATATTTGTGTATTTACATGTACTTGTTGTTGATGAGATGATGGCTTTGATGACTGTTTGAATATGGATGGGAAGTTTGTTTTATTCAAAAGCAACGGTGACGGAAAAATTGTACCTATTGTCCTTTGCATAGATAGTAGCCTAGATTGTATTGCTGTATATTGTCCCATTTAGAGCTCTGGTAATCTGGATTTGTATCTGTTGATCACTGATAGCAAAGCATGGGAGTTTCTAATCTGGATCATTCTAATGAAGACAAAAACCTTTTGAACAACTGGGGCTGAACAACTGCCCATGCTCCCGACTGCCCTTCGGGTCAGGTCTTTTAACCCTTACAAATACAGAAAAACACTGTACACTATAGACATATACTCAGATTAGGCAGGGTTCCAGCAGTCTATACGCACACAAGCACAGACACCTGGGAGCTATACAAACACAGACACATATCCTGTACCAGTCAATGGCCTGTTGACACAGATCAGTAAGTTTAGCTTTAGGCTATGGATTACATGTTTGCCTCTCAACCCCTCCACAGTCACTAGAGCAGAGAACTACACCAACTGGCTTTCATGATGCGCTTTGAAGGTACACCCCTAGCAGTGTATAGAGAGGAGGTGGTTCAACAGAAGAACTCACTCTGCCGAGAAGAGGCTTTTCCGCGGCCTTTTGTACCGACAGGACAGTTTCAAGAGAACAACACCAAACAGCTTTCTTTTTTTTTCTTTGTCAGGAGAGCTCTGTGTGGCACCCAGGTGTGTTTAGACTCTAAGCCTGAGTACAGCTGGTGCAAAGACTTTCACTTTGAAGTTACTGGTTCCAGCACAGTGCTCCAGACAGCCAGCTCATGTCTGGTGATGTGTTCATAAGGAACGTGTTGTGCAGGTCCACTGCCCCACAGACACAGCTCATAGTCATAACTTCACCCATTAAACATTCATATCTGTTTGCAATTGAGCTTGAGCAGAGTCTCTGGATATACTTTATTCATGTAGCTGGCAGCGGCAGCAGCAGCGTGCCAATCCTGAAAAATGAATGAGACGCTTGAAAAGATCGTCTTCTGAGTGCGGCCCTCTGGTTATCATAACGATGAGTAAAAGAGATAGCAGCGATGGCTTTTTGTGTGTCTCTCACATACACAATTACATGTGCAATACTACACCAGCATCCCAGAGTTCATCTGGGTCTCCGCAGCAGCTCAGAGGGCACTGTGTCGAATTAGTGGTAGATATTTGATGTGTCGGTTGTTTTAATGCCAGCAGGTCCTTCCTCACTGGGCTAGCGTACACTGATGGATTTGCTGGAGGCGCTTTTCCCTCAAAGATGTTTGTGTGAAACACTGACAAGAGAATAACCGTGCACATCTTGAGGTGCCCTACTCTAATCAGCCAGCAGATTACCGGAGGCCACCTCCGCCTGCAGACGTATACTGACGGGCGATCTTGCTTAATTTCACTACAACAGCTTTGGTTGAATGTTTTTAAGTTCTGTGCCTTCACTGTTAGGGTTGTTTGAAGTGTTTTTGACTTTTGTTCTAAAAACATGTGGTAGGGAAAAAAAATATTTGTTTTATACTGACTCTCTTTTTTTCTTCTTCTTTTCTTTTTTTCCCTGACATTTCTGTGATCTTTCATTCATTTGCAGGGACTAAACTGAAGAAACATCTCTGGATAGCCTGGATATCTGTGACCCTCACAGACATCTATATTTTGGGTTTTTGAGTGTCACCTGTGTCGTGAGAGAAACAAGGAATATAAATTTAGCAATCTAATAACAAGCTCAGGTTGTAAGCTAGTGGTGCTCCATTAATTATTTAGAGTGGCTGATCTCGTGTCACTATGCAGGACACGTGAAGACGCTCTTCAGTTACTTTCAGCAATCAATAACTATTTTGAATAATTCTGCACATTTGTTAAGATATCCACACAGTAGTCTGCAATATGCAAATGACTTACTGTGTGCATATAGAAAAGTCCTCATTGTGTGTTTGGTCTAGGCATGGTGCTTTATTTTTCTAGCAAAAATAAATATGTGTTAGTCTACATTATATGTTTTTTTTTTAATAGACTCAACTTGACAAAGATTTTTGCAAAAAGTAAAACAATGCATAGGAAGAAGTGTGGGTTTTTCATTTTGCTATCACTACTAGTTACAAGTTGTACAAGGTGTTAAAATAATGGGGCATATTTTTTATGTGTTGGAATTTATAAATCTTTACGCTTGTCTGGAACCGGGTGTAAAACCTGAGTTTGAGTAGAAAGAAAGCAACAACAAAGACAGTGGAAAAGAAAACAGGCTCCATAAGAATTTATTGAAGATAAGAAACATTAACGTTAAAGAAAGAGCAACTGGACTGGTTGAGTTTCTTGAAGACGAGACTCATCCAAGTAGCTTCTTCAGTACATGATTGTTGGGGAGCTGGGTTTAAATAATAACATCTGTGGGTGTAACCCACCAGAAACTTGCTTGATATAAGGTCTGTTAATGGCTAGAGACTAACATGATTAGTGTCTGTTAATGACCAGAGACTTATATGATTAGGGTGACTGTTTGTTCCTATCCTCTTTCTCCAATGAATGGTGCTTTGTTGGACAGAAGTTAAAACTGTATTGTAAATGATTGCAGATTATATCTCAGTCCACCTTTCCCTGTTCAGAGAAGGATTTTCCAATCTGACATAGATGGATTCCTTTACTGCTCTTTCAAACCATCGGCCTTCTCTGGCTAAAGCGTGGACGTTGTTATCTTCAAAGGAGTGTCCATTGTCCTTCAGGTGTAGGTTCAGGACCACTGAATCGTTTCCTGAAGAGCTGGCTCTCTTGTGTTGCTACGCGTGTTTGTGGATGGGGTGTTTTGTTTCCAGTGTACAAGTCTGTACTTTCCTCACAACAGCATAAACTACATTGCTCTGTTTTAACTTGGGAGTTTTGCCTTTAAGGGGGGACCAAGTTCGCACGGTAGACATTTAAGGGAAGTTTAGCAGGTATACATACTTAGGAGCTGGTTCCTGAAAACAAACATTTGGTCTTCAGAGTGAGTGTTAATTCAGTAATGTGATCATTTGCCTACTCTAAGAAAGACTGAGCAGTTCATCTTCAGCTCCATGCATGCAGAACCTCACAAAAACACATGGTGGCAGCATAAACCCACACTCAGGATTTTGTCCATCACCCCTGTGCCTTAGGTACTGACTGCTACATTAATTTGCACTGATTTTAGAATTAAGGTTTAAAAAGAGATGTAACAGTTTATTGTTTTGAAACGCCAATGACATCACACAATAAATCAAAGCATACCACCTTAAATAATATTCCAAAAAATTTGTCCTTCTTCTGTGTTGACGAATGTATGCTTTTGCTTGCTTTTGCTTTGCAAAGCGTGCAGGCGTGCATTAAAAGATTGCTCTTAATGCACGCCTGACAGATTTCTATCAGGTTAAGACTGTGTTGTAGTTTTGGGTTGAGTAAAAAAGGAGAATTGATGTAGTCAAAGTACACAGTCAAATAAAATAATACATCCTATTCACATACAGTGGGCATTCTGGTCCCCAGTCAATTCATCATCCAAAATAAATGAGGCTGACTGATTGATTTTGTGCTTTTGCACAAGCTCGCAAGGTTTTAAGCTGTTTTGATAGTTAGACATAAACTCTGCACCTGTAGGCATTAAAACCCTCTGGCTGAAAGGGATTTGACCGCTGAAAAACATACAGACATACCATACTTTTACTGGACCACACACACTAAGTATACACTTGTTTTAAAAAAAAAGACAATATTTAATTACATTTGACAATTAATTTTCTTAAACTTTCCTGTAAAAGGAAGTTAATCCATTCCACATCCGGGTTAGGTCTCTGCTGTTTACTATCAGGAGGATGGATGGCTAATGCTAACCGAGCGAAAAAACTGTACTTAAATCGTACATATCACAGCTGCGTGGGTACAAATGGCGTCTCAGATCCCCATAACCGTGAAGAGCCAACAGGTAGTCGCTAGTGCTGTCGCTGCCCGGGGAAAGAAACGTCCCGGTAGTCCGGCGGTGTCAGCCGCACAGCAGGCTAATGCTAATGCTAATGCTAGCGGCAAGAAGAAGAAACAAGCGGCACCTACGACACAGACACAGACACAGGTACAGGTACACACAGTCAAACTAAAACGTCTTTCTGACATCTTGACTGTCCGCACAATGCTACACTATAGCGTAAACAGTCAAACCGTTGGACAAAACTTATTGAATTAATGAATTAATCCAATGGCGCTATAGCTGTTAGCTTCATTAAATATAATTACAGTTATTGTTGTTATCATCACGATTGTCATTGCTGTTCACCCTTTATAGGATGCTCATTGAAATACTTGCACATTCAAAATTTTAACCTCAGAGTGTTATTGTAGGCCACAAGAAGATTTTTTTTTTTTTTTTACTTTGGTGAAATCTTTCAGAATTTTTAATTTTCATGTCGAAAAATCAAGATTAATGCATTAAACATACATGGTTCCTTTCTCTTAAGTGGTAAACAAATGTAAACATAGGCCTATATTTAGACCATTAGAACATAAGTGCTGATTCAGGCACTTGTCAACATACACATTAGACAACATTAGGGCACTTCTTCACAGTATCCAATAAATCAGTTATGCCCAGCATTCATGCAGAAATAGACCTTGAAGACCCTGACAGGCCGTGGTTTGACCTGATAACATTGCTTAGTCTTCACTGATCGGCTGAATGAAAAGCACATGCTTCTAAACCTCACAATGTGACACAGGTTTTAAGGTGTTTTTAAATTTACATGCTGTATGTGATTGCATCTGTTGTTGTACTGTGGTTGTTTTGGTGTGTTGTATCACGTTCCTATGTTGGACCCCCTCGAAAACGAGATGGTTCGAATTAAGGGGCTACCCATTAATAAATTTGTTATGTAGCTAGCTTTGGTCAGTGTTGCTGGTAATTAGAGCCTGTCCTAATGAAGCATGCTAAAGAAAGAGCAAAAGCTAAAAGTTCATTCATTAGTTTGTAAGTACAGTAAATGGCCCGTATCTTTTACCCTAATCACTTATTAACGAGCCACTGAGCGATGCTATAGGATCTACTTCAAAAGAGTTGAGCAGTGATGATTAAACTATTCATCTGCTTTATTACACTGTCATGTACTACTACTGTGATGACGGGTACAGTGTATAAAGAAGCACAATAGCATAAATATATAGTCTGCAAAACATTAGTATACTTGACAGTGGTATTAGTTATTGATGCTTTATGTGTGATTTTTTTATGTTTGTCATGTGAGTTTCAACAGTAGACACTCGTACGTCACATGTCAAACATGTGACTTAAATCAAGTGTGATGTGTGTCTGAATGAGGTGTTTCATCAGATTACAACGGTGGAGGTGGTGCCTGAGGTGAAGGCAGTGGGGTCTGTAGACCCCGGTCCAAGCGCCACCACAGAGCCCACGGCAAAACCCCCTCCTTTCAAAGACCACGCATTTATGGTAAGTGCCCGTGTCAGCCTGCATTCATCTGTTTATTTATCTACTTCTGTTGCGTCTCCCTTAATCTCCATCATTTCTCTCCCTCCTATTTTTGGCAGCATTCAGGGATTGGTGGAGCAGCTGCTGGCAAAAAGAACAGGACCTGGAAGAACCTCAAACAGATCCTGGCTTTGGAGCGGACTTTGCCCTGGAAGCTCCATGATCCCAGCTGTGAGTTTCTGTTGCTTCTTTTTACCTGATACATGTGCATTTGTTAGGTTGAAACACTTTGTTTTGTTCCTTTATTCAAGATTCTACCTCAGTAATAAAGAACGTGATGTCAACATTCATTGTTTTGTTTTGGGAATAATTTTAAAATGTGAAACAAATCTTTGAAGTAATTTAGAGCAAAGTCATGTATAACCATTTGACAAAATGACTTTGTTGATTTTAAACTGAATCTGAAAACATTAGCCAGCTCCATTTGCTGGCTAATGTGCTATAATGTTTCAGACAAAAAGGCACTGACAGTCTCTTCTAAAATATTGCTCTTTCACTGTGTGTCACAGCTGTACTATTATACATAAAATATGCAGTGTTAAGTCAGCGCCATGTTTACATTAAATTGTTCTGCCATGTTCAGTTTTTGACTTTCTGTATTTACAGACTATAACATTGATGCTCCGCCCTCCTTGAAGCCAGCCAAGAAATACTCTGACATCTCCGGACTCCCTGTAAGTAATCAGTTTACTAAAAATGTGACAGAACAAGAAAATATTTTAGCCGTGAACTGTATGAAGCACACACAAGGTACATTTACATGGACACCAGTATTCAACAAATAATAAGACTAATGGCCCAATCAAAACAATCAACAAAAATGCCTCATCTAACCACCTCAATCGAAGCGAACTAGTCTGATCAGAAGGAATTTCCAATGAGTTTGAGAGTGGCATGAACATCTGATAATCTGTTCAATGTGAACTTATTAGTATATACTGTAATAACAATGTAAACGCTTGATTTGACTGCATCTCCCTGGAGCCAAACATCAGTTTTTAGGAGGGACAGAAACACGGAGGTTAAAACAATCAAGATGGACTAAACCAGAATCGGTGTGGGCAGCCCCTTGAATGAGCTGGTGTCTGTCTTGGTCATATGTTTCTATTGGACTTAGGGTCAATAAAGTAGCTTGGTGAAATAAGAAAACACCCTCTCTTGTATTTCCAGCTGGTTTGTTGTTCCACAGTGAATAGAACCACTTTACACATGTCGGGGCACGTAGATGTATATCAGATCATTTAATTGAGTCTACATGTAAACGGTTAAGCTGTGACTGTACTCACTGAATGATCTGTCGTCTTTCTTCAGGCAAATTACACAGACCCTCAGACGAAGCTGCGCTTCACGTCCTCTGAGGAGTTCTCCTACATTCGCCAGCTCCCCACTGATGTCGTTACGGGCTACCTGGCTCTTCGAAAGGCAACGTGCATCGTCCCCTGACATTTGAAACTGGTTAAAACCTGAAACAAACCAGAACTGAACACATGTTGGTGTAGAAAGCCTTCGGTCCAGCCAGGAGAGAGCGCAGGCTGCTCAAAGAGAACTACTCCAAGGACAGTTAATGAAACTTAAAGGCTCATCTCTGCTGTTGTAAAGGAGTCAACCTGAGTTATAATTGTTACTGTGTGACAATATGAATGGAACATTTATGATTTTCTTTCATTTAGAAAGAATATTTGCTTCTTATGCTTGTAAGAGGTGCTCAGTGTCTGTATGTCGTGATGTCACCTCATCACAAAATATCCAGTGAACATGAAGAGCACATCTCCCAAAGGAACAGAGAGATTATTCAGAAATCAGCAATTGGATCTGCTACTGCTAATTTGTTAAAGTACGTGATCCCAAAAAAGTTTCTCATGAGTGTGCCCACTTCGTCTGGAAAGTTTGGAAGCTTGGCATGAATTTACTCCAGCTCGCTCCTTGGGAGACACACAGTTATTATAACTTTACTCAAGCGATATGTGATGTTGTGTGCCCCCTTGTGTAAAATATCTCTCCTTCCAGCGCTGAGTCAGGTTGTGGAAGATAAACAAGAAATATTGCCAAGCCGTTGGAAGAGTTTGTTAATTTTTCATTCACGGCCTTTTCTTTCTACAAGATGCAAATTAAAGCTTGGATTTGGTGTTAAAGTTTGATTTCTGAGTGTCTCCTTTTCCACCTGTACTTGAACTTGTGCTGTCCAGTATAAATGCACATTTATTCTGTTGGAAATAGAGGATTTTAGACTCAGTTATTCTAGTAAAACAGTTAGTAATCACACAAAAGACTCAAATACAACAAAATATCCACACCTGCTACTGCACCGCAGAAGTCTGCATGTATGTAAGCTACGCAAATACAGCTATGTCAGCTAAGTCTGTCTTTTTATAGGAGTCACCAGGCAGCTCTAATTTCACGTGTGTCATATGTAAATGTAACACTGGTTCCACATGTTTTTAATTTCACGGCTACATTCTATGAGTGATTTATCCTCCATCTTGCGGAGTGAGGGTGTCTCATTAATCACACGTGGCAGGCATCCACAATCATTTCCATGATAAATTTCATGCTTGTTTTTCACAAAGTTGATGAATGAGGTCCGACGTCGAATTTCTCGTGAGAGCGATCCCTATTATGCAAATACTGAGAATATAAAGGCAACTAGCACAATCACTGATGCAGCGCGCTAACGGCTACTGAGTCTTTACCTGTTGAGATGCTGGGACAGGCTCAATATATAAATTAATTTATTTCATTTTTTTTTTTTTTTGCACAAAATCCCTCTAGTCTTAAAATGCAACTCTTGCTATAGGCGATCTGTTTCCAACAAAGCATAACAAGGTAACGTGTTTAAGGATCTACACGTCTGCCTTGTGCCTCCAAAACTGTTGTGACTCATCAGAGAAAGGACATGGGTCTTCTGAGGGCGTCCTGTGGTGTCTTGATGGGTTGAGGGGAGGGGCCTCTGTGGATCACCCCCCCATCAGTTTTGGATCTAGTAAATTAGGAGGCCAAGTCAACACCTTGTGCTGTATTTCAACTCAAGATTTTGAGTTTCTCCTAAAGCATTTTTGTGTGTGTCTGTGTCAGGCTGCATCCTGCTGGGGATGGCTGCTGTCATCAAGGAGTGTCATTGCTATGGGGTGGAGGTGTCTGGTCTGGTTTAGGTGGGTCGTACATGTCTGAGTAACACCCACATGAATGAATGCCACGTCCAAAAGTTTTCAGCAGAACACTGAATTGGGGCAGAACAGTGTGTGGTGGTTCGCACTGACGCCTCACAGCAAGAAGGTTCATCAGTGATTCTGAATTGGCCATAGGTGCGACTGTGAATGGTTTGTCTGTCTTTCTGTGTTAGCCCAGACCAGACCAGGACCCAGAGCGATCTGTCCAGGGTGTCTCACCTCACCTCTCACGGCAGCACACAAGACTCCAGTCCTGCCATGAGCCTCTACAGGACAAGTGGTTATAGAAGATGAGAATGAGAACATTGCATCATCACGCAAGAATCGATGCAATGCAATTCACTTCGCCTGTCAGTGGTCATAATGTTACGCCTGATCGGTGCATCTTATTTTTACCACCAAATTTGCTGAGGCATCTAAAGCACTGAACTGATCTCACTAACAAGGTTTGCCTTCGCAGCCAAAACCTCATTTATGGTATTTTATTCCTCATGAGACCAGCAGTATTCTCTAAAGCAATTACAGCACGCACAAGTCACATTGTTGCACTGACTTGTTCCAGAAATACAACCATAATCTATTAGAATTTGTGCAAATGACCATCCTGAACTCGCTGCTGAGTGCTTCCAGCTAGTGAAGCTGATGAAGGCAGTATAGTATATCTATGAGAGTCAGGCCAGCATTTCCATTCCTGCTGTGGCATCAAAACCTGAACGTAGTGATTAATGAACAGCGTCAGAGCTTTCTACAACCCAAGCACACAACCCAGTGGAGTGTGTCTGCGTGCCTGTGCAAGTACGTGTGCGTGCGATTTTGCATTTTAGTGTATCTTTGCTGCGTTTCCGTCGCAGAAATTGCACAGTAATATTTGTTGTCGTGAGGTTAAAGTGAAGGTTGTAATTCGTGGAATTATGGTTGCATGTGATATGACGTTATTAATGGATACCGTGCATGAATGTGTACATTTCAACATTCATGCTACATTTCTGTTGAGTCCAAAAGATTTCAGTATCATGCAGTAAATTGGCCAATTTTTTGCTTAATGCAGCTAAGAAATCTTGCAGGTACACCTGTCTTTGAATTTGCACTTTCTCTCCACCTGGGTGCGCCAGAGCTCTGCTCATTCTGCCAATGTGTGGGCGCTGTCTGAGTGAGTTCAGTGTCTGGGTCCCATACAGTCAAGTAAGATCACAACCGAGTCCCTATGTCTGAGGAAAGCCTAGGATATATTAACTTGAACCGCCCCCGGAAAACAAGAATTCATTCACAGGTGTGACTTCCATTAATCTGTGCTGGTTGATAAATATTTCCAGTAAGAGGCCGTCGTAAGTCAAGGCAAGATAACTATAAATACTATTGTTACACTGTGGCTGGCGAACACTCATAAAAGTTTATATTGACAGCAGCGCACACAGAGGCCATAATAAACAGGAACAAGCTGATTTAAACAGGCTGATGACATTCATTACTAATTTTAGTATGTGCACGGAAATTGATGTAAGCAATTTAGGCTACAGCTCAGTCATATAATCACCATCATTACGGGATTGATTGTGACGAGCATAAAAAAGGCTCATCTTGCTTTGATGGAGGATTTGGCACCTGCTGCACTGCACGAGTGTGCGTGTTTTTCGCAGAGCGCACACGCCAACTTCAAATCAATGAGCGACTCCTCCGTCGATTTTTTGCTCCCTGGTGCCTCCTCCTCCTCCTGCAGGTCTCTGCTGCACCGTGGAGACACACTCGATGAGCTGGTGTCGCCTTGGTGCTCTTATATGTCCAGTCTGCCCTCGCGCCTTTGCCCCTGCCACATATTAGTGATTGCGGGCATATTATCCGGGTTGTACAACGCTTGTAGGCTGTAATTGTATTAACTTCCTGAGGCAGGACTTTTAACTATTGACAACATGCAGTGCGTACAAAACTAAAAGCACCATCGTTGGACGAATCTAACTTCTCAGCTTGTGGAGGACATCGACGTCACATGAATCGACAAGCTTCTCACAACAGATAGGGGGAAAAGCTGTTGATAGAAGCCACACTGCATTAATCATCTGACATGTCTCGCTTCTTAAAGTATGTGAGATAAATTCATGAGAGCTACCCTCAAATGTCAGGTCAGAGAAATGGACTACCAGCTCTGGTACGCTGATCAATAGACCAACTCCGCTGCCTGCTGAGCCAGCAGGGGAACTTTCATATTTATGATTTTGACCTATTGTTACAGCAAAAGGAGCTCAGAGAATGTCCTTTCCGGAAAAGACACAGTCTAAATCAGTTTGATGCCACTTTTCCATCTCAACTACGTTGATTGAGGCACATCATTTATTCTATACTCATGTTAAACTAAAACATGAGGCGTAGGATGATCAGCTTTATAACTCTGTTTGATGATGATCTTGGACCTGTCTGTCTACAAACACAGCCGCTACTCCACCAGGCAAATGCATCTAGAACTAAAGCAGGAGACTTCCACTGAAGTGCTCTTCAGACAGCTAAGCCAAAATAAGCCCCTCTTACGTTTGTGTAACTTCACAGCCACGTTCACTTTGTGCAGCGGTGGCAATGTGCAGGTAGATGAGAAAAAAAGGGAAAGGTGCCAAGTTCCAGTTTCAGTCCCCATATGAACCTCTGCTGAAATCCAAGAGTCCTGAACAGCAGCTGGGACAGATGTGCCTCGATGGGACGGGCAGACTGTCCCCAGACTGCGCGTTTTTCGGCTGGTGTTCAACAAGCGCCGGAAAATGAAGATAGTGTAACACACCCTTGGCTTGGATGTAATTTTTAATTCCTGGTTATGGATCCATTTTAAGCGATGCGTTACAGAACTTGTTGAGATTATATAAAGTCCTGCTCTTTGTTTCACGCAACAAAGACGACGATGACAGCTTCAGTGTGCGGAAGACTGAGTCCCTCATGTATTCAAGCTGTTAAATGCGCCAGCTGATAATTCATCTTCTATATATATATATACTAATGATTGACTTGTAAAGTGCTGACCTGACGTACTCTAGGGTTTTATAATATGATGTCATTTTACATACATTCTCTTACTGTGTCTGGTTTTCACGTAATTATCACATCATTTAAAATGTGTGTTTCACTTTTTAGTTGTATGTTGATCTACATTTTTCACGTGCACATTTTCACATTTTATTTGTGGTCTTGATTTTGATTAACTATTAAGGGCCGTTAGATCATTCAGCTAATCAGCAGAGGCTCCGAGACGTTTCCTCACTCAATAAATGGTGTTTGTTTTTCGTAACTTCATCTTGGCTTTGGATAAAATAAAAATACAATGTGCTATTAATTGGGGAACTTTAAAGGCGCTGATGAGTGAATTTAGATAACTTTGGGCAGACCCAAGAAGTTAAGTCTTTATGCTAAGCTATGATAAGCTAAGCTAACTGGTTGGTAGCCTTTCTTAACATGTATGTGGCAGTCTTAAATCACCCCTTGCTATATTTTCTTGTAGTTTCCCTTCCGCGGGAAGCATATGCACTGTGCCTCCTTCGTTTCTGTACTTTACGTCTACTTTTGTGATTTGCCATCCTCTAAACGAACCACATGAAAACTGATTTCCAGCCATCGCCGATCAACGGCACGCAACTGCTGACGGGGTGACCCCGTTTCAGGGTTCGTTTGGCAACGAAAAAAATGGCGGTCGCTGCCTTGAGGGGGGCTCGCGGTAGTTATTGTTCTCCCCTTGTTCGAACGCGAGCCTGAGCGAATGCAGCGAGCTGCCAGCTGTTATTGGGCTGTAGAGGTCAGACAGCAAAGTGTCATCAGATAGCTAATCAACTCATTCAGATATCATTACACCGGGCTAAATCCCTGTTAATCCCACTGAAGATTCAATCAGTGTTCCCTCACAGGTCAACGTGTTCCTCTTTGTGTGTATGTGCGCTCACATGTCGGCATGAGGGACGTAGAGAAAGGTAATTCTTCATGTTGATAGACAATCATTGTCCTTCAGTGGGCCACAGACTCCCTCCTCTCTGTCCTTCCCTGCTCCCATCTTGCCTCTGCTCATCTCCTGTCTTTTCTTTCCTCAACTGGCTCTTCTTCTTGCTCTGTTGGCCTGTTCTCTGCTTTGCTCTTTGATTAATAAGTCCTCTGTCAGTCTTACTCTCACTCTATCTATCTATCTATCTATCTATCTATCTATCTATCTATCTATCTATCTATCTATCTATCTATCTATCTATCTATCTATCTATCTATCTATCTATCTATCTATCTATCTATCTATCTATCTATCTATCTATCCTTGTATATACCGTCTCTCTCTGGTGCTCAGATTAGCTCCATCCATCGCCCCCCCATCCAGACTTCAGCTGAGTAAAGTGTCATTGGACGGAGAGAGAGAGGTAATAGGAGGGATGTGACCCGGCAACCTCCTCCACGACAGATGGAACCAATCTCACCAACCCGGGACAGACCATCTATTCATGCCTACCTACCCACCTACCTACCATGGTGTGTCCCTGGCTGTGTGTGTGTGTGTAATGATAGCGCCCATTCATTCGCACTGAGATGCAACTCAATGCCTCGCTGTGCTTAAAAGCTATTACGTGTCAGGACTGGATTTGTGAGCTTTCAGTTGTGTGCGTGTCCAAGTGTGTAACTCCAAACCTGCGTCTCAGACCTGATATTTTATCACCAGCTTGGCTGCCGAAAGCCAATTTACTGTCTGATGGCTGTTATTCGGATTCCAGTCGCCCAAAGGACGGATAATCTTGTGAGCCTTGTGAATGAACTTGTTACCACTTTATAACACCCAAATCATCTACACAAATCTTTGCACAAATGAAGTGCGACACTCAACTGTTTTTATTTGCATCTTAGCAAAAATAAAAGCAGTTTTTCTGAATGGAAATAAAAAGCACTGCCTGGCTATAACATCCTTGCTGTAGAGAAGTTTATATATATGATACTGCAGAGGCTTTATGAGATACGGTGTCTCCAATAGCTATTCCCCATTCCCTCTCTTGCGCACACACGCACACATTCACTGCGTGTCTCCTAGCCATATTCATACATTGGATACACTGCACAGAGGGGAAAGAGATAATTGCATTGACTTCAGAAGTAAAACAACAGTTGCAGTTTGTGTGCATTGTGTGTTTAAACCTCTCATCCATCCGCATCACCGTGCAAAAGCGTTTTGGTCCGTTCTGTCTTATGCTCTGCTCGCCCTTGGAGAACAGCTCAGTACATAACGACTTCAGCAGACAGAGGATATATTTTCCTGTATATGGATCTGTGTGTGCATATGTAAAGAAAAGAGTGAGACAAAGAGTATGTAAATGGAGAGAAAGAACACACACACATGCACACAATGATGCACAGTTAATGTTTTGGGAGAGTGTGATGGTAAATGAGGCATGAAATGAAGAGTCAGAGATGTTAGAACATTCATTCCCCAGGGAACCTCTACAGCGGACTGACACAGGCCAGGGCCAAGATAGATCAGGACGGCTAAAATCAGACCTTTAATGTTAGTGCATTAACACGCCCCCTGGTGGGTGGAGCATGATGTTTCTGTAACATGACCTTGTCTAATTCTTCTGGTTCTGCAGTGAAGTACAACTGGGGGATAATTCTTCTGCGTCAGAAATATTTTTCAACTTTGCAACACACACCACAACTAAAGTGTTTTCAATAGAAACTAGATATGTGTCTAGTGATGAAAGAATCCTGCAGGAATTGGTGCTATTCGAGCTATGCTATTGGGAACAACTGGAAAACATGATGAATGCAGCAAAATGTGTGTCAGTGTCCAGGTTTGAGTCCAGCTCGGGCCTTTCTGGGTGGAGTTTGCATGTTTTCCCTGTGTCCGTATGGGTTTTCTCCAGGTCCTCCATTTGCCTCCCACCCTCCAAAGACATGCTCGTTAGGTTAGGTTGATTGGTGATTCTAAATTGCCCACAGGTGTGAGTGTGCGCGCGAATGGTTGTTTGTCTTTGTGTTAGTCCTGTGACAGACTCGAGACCTGTCCAGGGTGTACCCCGCCTCTTGCCCAATGACTGGGATAGGCTCCAGCAACCCACGTGACCCTAGCAAGGATAAGCAGTAGTAGAAGATGAGCTGAGCTGAGATGAGATGAGACCTACTGTATGATTATTAAATGTGTTGTAGTGATTGTCTAGGTTGCATTGGTACATTTGCCATTAAAGCAGGCAATGTGTGGCCTTCGACTATCCTCAGCCAAATGCTACTTCTAGCTAGCCTAGAGTAGCCAGACTCAGTTCTTATCAGAATAGTGTTGTGACATGACATTTCACTTTGGGGCGTGTTTCAAATGATTCAGAGACCATCGCACCTGTTTTGTTGAAAAGATATTCAGCTCTGCAGGGTCTGTTACTCCACGTTTACAGAGTTTTGCAGGAACATAATCAGTTCCCAATGGAGTGACTTCAGACCAAGGGCAAAGAAGGGAGAGATATGGAAGGAAGACTGTTTTTCTAAAATCTTTTTCCACTGCCTCCTTAAGTTTCAACACAGAAGCCTCAGCTTCCAAGCAAATGAGAAATGATGTTGATTTTCAGGTTGTTATTTATGCAGGTTGAATTACCCAGTGCAACCGAATGGCTCTGATCCAAATTTGTTGCCATTGTGATAGCATTTTTTCTGGCTGAGGTATAGGAACATGTCTCCGTTCGTAATGTTATTCATAAAACTGATTGGATCAGTTCCTGAGCAAACAATCACTGAGCACAACCTATTACTGAGTTGCTGAAACACACAAGCTGTGGGATGTGATTCAGAGGTCTGCAAAGAAATTGAAAAGAGAACCGAATACACAAATACAGTTATTACAGAAGCAGTGCATGTCAATTAATCAATATAGATTAACTCCAAATATCCCAGCACTAGTCTTGACCAAACAACAACCAATATGGAGATCCATCCTGGTTTTTCCTGTTTTCTCCTTCATCTGTGTGTTTTTTCCAGTGTCTCATTTGTATCATACAACTTTGTTGGCTAAACACCTTTAATGAATTGCAAGTGTTTGAGTTGTTCTTCTGTGTTTGTGGGTTATAATGTGCACTAACACAGACCCCAGCTATATAAGCGATACACTCCCAGCATTAAAAGTAAGTGGTATACTCCTTTAATGGCCGCTGCTAACTTTATTTTCTCAGACTTGAGTGTCGTAGTAGGTCACTTAATTCTATTGGAGACGACTTCAGCCTTTCTCTCCTCCACCAGAGTCCATTACAATCGGGTCTTATCTCCTGTAATATGCTCTGCCGTTAATGAACAATCAGTCCTGTTAATGTCCTGCTAATTAATGGCCCATCAGCCTCTTCAGAGTGGTAATTAAGTGCCAGTTGAGGCGTCTAATTGGCATGATTTCTGATTGGATCGAGTCACGCTCGACCCCCTGGGACACAGGAAGTGAATTATAGCGTTGTGGAGAGGACTTTTACAAAGACTGCTGACTTGCTTGTTTAAGGAATAGAATCATCTTGTTAACCTGAGCAGCAATGAACTGAATGACAGTTTTACTTGAGTGACTGTCAGAGGACACACTGCCGAACCTCAACAAGAACAATCAACCCTAATGCAATCAGTGATTAACGTTTTCTCCTGCATGTCCTCCACCACTTGTTAAAATGTGGTGATACGTAAAATCAGGAATTAGTTAATAAAAACTTTTTTTTAGAGTTTTGAATTTGGAGGTCAGGTCAACACCTTCTGCTGTTCTTCATTTTTTTTAGTTGTTCCTAAACTGTTTTTGTGACCGTGTTAAACCACCTGAATTACGAGATTTGGTACATTTTCAGGACAGTTAATTACCACCCAATGCCACAGTGCTGTTCTAGTCTAAGCACTGCCACTAGCATTGATTGAATAGTTGGGCAGCTCATCAAGTTGTAAGCACAAGCATTACACAAACAAACATTCATCAGTTGACTAGAGTTAATCCAACATGGTCATTTTGCTTCCTGAAATCCAGAAAAAAAAAACACACCTAGACACCCCAAACAACAACAAAAAAGGTCTGTCTGTGGTTGGATGAGTTCTTTGTGGGCCAATCACCTCCTATCAACATAGAGTGGAGTCTCGTAGGTGTTCAGTTCTAGCAATGACTGCCTGCCACTAGAATTTGATGTCTATGGATGAGCGGGCGCAAGAACTCTTCACTTTCAACCAATTTACACCAAGACTGCAACAATCACCCAAGCCCCGTGCCGATGGGGAAATGGCGAGTGTGTATTTCACTCAAGGCATGATCTTGCACACAGGCCTCCCATGGTATAGGGTCGGTCTCTACCGATCGAGGTAGCAGTGGATTTCGGCAGCCCTCTGAATATGTGTTTGCCATCCTCAACTTGAAGGTCAAACATATCCTGAAATACATAACTGGTGTCTGAAACATTAAATGCTCCATGTGTTCATTTGTATTTAGTGCTGGGCAGAACTGCTAAGAAGTGAGAGATGATCCCTGGTAGTGCCACCATGGCTGACTTTTTTATCCACTGTTGACATATAAAGTTTTAATAAGGCGTATTAGGGACTAGAAAATGCGTTTGAAGGTTCGAATGCATTGTTTAAAATGAGACAGTGGATATATGCGGTAGCTTTTGGCCAACACAGTTTCAATAAACAAGGCTAGCAAACAAGCTTCACACATGGCTGATGGTTAGCGCCTTCCTTAATTGGTTATACAGAGAGAGAAAAAATAAAGCATAATAGAAAGGATTTTGAGGCAAACACAGGTTCAAAACCAGCTAGAATTGTGATATGGATTCACACGACTGCATGCTGGCTGGGAGCTGCTCGGTTAATTAGTTTTACTGCTAAAAAAGAACAGAAATAGCCAAAGGTTTAGGGCAAAGTTTAAGGCAAGGAGCTGGCTCGATATAATACAAACTAACAGTGAGAGGTGGCAGTTTTCACTCACATATGGCTGACTGGTTGCTTCAAGCTGTTGGATAATGAGTGAGAGAAAGGTAAAGAGAAAGGAGGAGGGAGAGAAAAAGCAGGCGGAGAGACGAGGGGAAGGAGAGGGACGGAGGGGGAGAAAGAAAGAAATACATGGGAAGAAGAGAGTAGGGGAGATAGGGGGTGAGGTGGTTTTCATAATGAGGGGACAGAAGAGACAAACACCTGAGTAGAGAACGAGAGACAGAGAAGGTTGGAGGCAAATAACGACTCCATTTGGCAGCTACTGCATGTGCGCGCGCACACACATAGACACAGACACGCACACACACACTGATGAACAGAGTATACTGGTTGCTTGGAGCAGCTTGGGATAATAAGAAACACAATAAGGTGGTTTTTATAATGAGAAACAACAGCTGAACCACCGATGGCAGAGAGGAGAGTGAAGAGGGTTAGAGGCAATGGATGGCTCCACTTACTGTACAAAACAAGCATCTGCACAGAAATAGAAAAGTTGGTATATGATACATATACTATACAGAAAACATGAGAATGATAAATAGAGAGGCTCACTGCATCCCTGACTAAACATGTGACCTTTTATATGACAGAATCTAGAAACTTCAAACACATTGTTTGAACAAACTGTGGGGTCATCTGACAAAGCAAAGCAGAGAGGCACAGATAGCGAGATGAAGACATTATTGTAAATGTGTGTGAGTGTCAGAAAAAAGGAGGATATAAAGGCTGAGAGACATTTAAACAAGGCGTGTGCACGAGTTAAGAGGCTTGTTTCCTGTTTATGTCTGTGCATGTGCGCCTTTATACTGAATACTGAGATTTGTGTGTGTGCGTTTGAGTGTGTGTGTGTGTGAGAGAGAGAGATCAGAGAGCTCTAAAGCCTTCCTCTTTTTTTTCTCCTGGATAAGCACTTTGTTGTCCTTGAGAGACTGCTGGTGCTCGGCTTCTCGTGCACAGTCGCCAGGCGCTGTTCCACTGAGCTGTGCACGTGAGGTGACCTTCCTTTGCCTCTGGCACAGTCACGCTTCTGTACACTACACACAAAAGTGCATGCACACACACACGCACACGGGCACACGCACACTCATACCTTTGGGGCCTCAGGATAACACACACTGTCCCCTGCGATGTTTCATACTGACAGACATCCCGTGTTGTTCACTTTAATGGACCAATAGAAACACAAACTACCACATTTACACACATGAACTACCCCGCACCCCTTCTCCATGACACACACACTATGTAACGTGCAGCCTCCATTTCCATCTCCAGGGGCTTTAGCCGATGCTGGTCACACAGGTGTCCAAACAAAGACAACCATCTTTCAACAGCAAACACACAAACTCACACAGATTTGACCCACACATGCTGCACTTTTCCAGAGTCGGCTGTAACTGTTGAAGATACAAATCGATCATCTGCTGATGTGCATCACTCACTGCACAACATATTCCTTTATCAGGTTGAAGCATCTGCACAGTTTGTCTACACAATCTGCTAAATATCTTAACAACATTAAGAAGTGGAACTTAAAGGACCAGAGTACAGGAATTAGTGACTTCGCCCACTTAACATTGTAAGTGTGTTGGAGAACCCGTGGTGTGTACCACCCACCTAGACCAGACCAGACAGCCCGACCCCATAGCAATGACACTCCTTGATGGCAGCAACCATCCCCAGCAGGATGCAGCCTGACACACACGCACAAACGGTTTAGGAACAACTAAAAAAAAAAAAAAAAACAAAAAAAAAAAAAACATGAAGAACAGCACCAGGTGTTGACTTGGTCTCCAAATTTCCTAGATCCCAAACTGATCAAGTATATGTGGGATGCACTGGAACAAACCACAGAGTCCCCAAAGACCCCCACTATCAACACCCTGTTCCCAGACATGATAGGACACCCTCAGAAGGCCCATGTCCATTCTCTGATGAGGTACAATGGTTTTGGAGGCAGAAAGGAGACCTACACATTATTAGGCATGTGCTCATAATTTTAGGCCTGACTGATGTATTGGTTTGTCCACACTGGACTACTGTAGAAACAAGGCAGCAAAAGAAAGCAGACTACATGGTAGAAGACCAGCTTCCCATACAGCTATACTGTAACAAAACACACAAAAATTAATTAATAAATTATCAATTAATTTGTGTTTCCTCTGGCCAATGATCCTTTCACATCATCAGAATTCTTTCTTTGGAGTTTTCAAATATCACTTCTTGCCTGCTAGAGACTAGACTGAATTCATAGAACCGAGGTTACATTCATAACTCTTGTATCTCTATAATACTCTCGGCTACTCGGTTTGCACTGCCCCCTTCAGGTTTGGGGAGCAAATCATTGCTTTCAAAACAAAGTAAAATGCATTACTATCGGTGCACTAGTGCAGTTGTACTCTATGAAACTGTGAACGACAGCTAGACAGACAGACGGGCACTTATTGGGTTCTGGATATCACTATGATGAAGAAACAGCAGAAGACATCTGAGCATACATATGGTGTGGTGTAGCCAGAGTACATATTTATGTTACAGCTATGGAATACGTTTGGTTCACAACAATAAATTTTGTTCTTTTAGTCAACGTTGTTTGATCTGGTATGTAATGATGTTAGCATGAAAGCACATAAAAGTTAGCATTCAGGGACAAATATTTGTTTCAACAAGCTTCAAAAGACTTTTCTGGTGTGGAGATATGTTGTAAATTCTGCTGAGTATTGTAGCAGTGTTTTGTCAATATCTCCCAACTAAGGTTGTTGGAAAACGCAAGGAATTAACCCAAAACCACAATTACTGCAAATCTTGGTCTCTTGAGACAGAATCCACAAACATTACTCACCTCAACCACTTCCTGGTCTACTTAGATGATTACACTTAATTCACTCATTCAAAAATGTGTCGTCTGAATGTACATACACGCAAATGTATCTTTAAAATCATTTTACACTCACATACATGAAGAATAAAGGTCAAGATAAAAATCCTAAAGTTATCCTTTAAGCGGGTTTCAGTTGAAAACAGACATTTTAAAGTTGATTAGATCACATTTCAATAATGACACAAGAATGTTAAAATTTATTTCACTTGCAAGTATATTTTTTTACACCCAGACACAAACATTAAGCAGTTACAAACACTAGTTTGATTAATCTACAAAACCAGATAGATGCTCTAGTTCAATTTCTAAATAGGAAAGGCATGTTTCCTTTTAATGTTTTTTAATTTATTTATTTAGAGTAGAATCACTGCACATCTGATGCTACATTTTAATGACAGCAGTGATAAAAGTGTTGCAGGGTGTGAGGGTTGTTCTTTTAGCCCAGATGTTGACCTCGCTGTCAAGCCTCAGAGCAGCTGTGAACATGGGCAGAAAATCACCCCGGGTGTCACCGTGGTTATCAGGTCTGTACTGACAGATTGCTCATTAGAACAAACAAGCTCACATGCACACACTCACTGCCTCTCTCTCTCTTTCTCTCTCTCTTTCTCTCTCTCTCACACACAGACAGCGATAACTTGATAGTTTCTTCACACTTGAATAGTTCAGTCTTCCCTTTGCTTTAGACCTCTAGAAACGGCTCATGCCACCAAAAAAGACTGAATATCAGTTTCATACTTCCTAAAAAAAAAAACAACAACAATAAATAATAAATGAGTATGCATGAACTGTTTTTGATGCACTTGGTTTCTCCTCTGAATGCTCAACTCATTAATGTAAATTTACAGCCAATAAAAATCAGACAGAGACATGGCAGGAACCAAGTCTTTGACACTCTCTGCTCTC
This sequence comes from Mugil cephalus, assembly GCF_022458985.1. Lineage (NCBI taxonomy): Eukaryota > Metazoa > Chordata > Actinopteri > Mugiliformes > Mugilidae > Mugil > Mugil cephalus. The sequence continues at coordinate 10,135,181 of NC_061780.1, forward strand.
AATTATTTCTCCCAGAAGAATGGTTATAATCTGACACATGTTGTTTGTTTGCCGCTTCGTTAACTCTGCTTTTTATACAGTATTCACACCGAACTCACCGCTGATACGTCTCCTGCTGGAGCCGCTGGTTTTGACTGTGACGTAATTGTGATTTAAATGCACTCCTGAGATATACGGCATACTTGCCTCTTCCCTTCTGTTCTCCTCTCTTCTCCTCGTTATTCTCCACGGAGGCCGACATATTTATTCATAGATGCGTTTCATCAATGTTTAATGTGTGGCATGGTGATTTTAAGCCACTATTTTATGACTGAATTCAACAACAAATAATCCTCAGACTTTTGATCCTGTTGACGCAGCTTCGCGATCCACCTGAATTTCATTATTCTGCTTTTAAACGCTACTAGCAGGTCGTAAAAGTGCAACACATTAGCATAGAGTAGTGGTTACGAGCAGGCAGACAGGTGTTAATGATCCTCTGAGGACTTCGATATTTATTCATGGATTCGCTTCAGTCTAATTTTCTCCCTATATACAAATGCACTGTGATGGCCCCTCCGATTTTCACTCTGCGTTGATGTATCTTTACCATATCTGAGGCACGGGACGCAGACACAAAGTGCCATTATTAATCTTCATCATCATTGAACAGTGCTCTAGCTTTATTGTGCAGAAACACATAAACAACATTGTCTTTTTTTCCCAGAGCTTTTAGAGGTAGATTCAGTCTGTCATTCATCTCGTGGTTATATTAAATGTTTTTAACTTATCTGCAAATTTATACATATTTACTTTGCCTTCACTATTTATGATGATATGTTTTCCGGGCAATAGCAGACTCATAGATCATGGAATAGTTATCAGTGATATTTGCAGTGGGGTTTTTAAAACACCCGCTAGACGCTGAAAGACAGAAAAGATATGCACTTGCTTATTTAATCAGTCGTGTTCACTGTAGAACGTATTTGACGAGAAAGCCTTGGGGAAACATTTAAAATTGAGCGATTTCATCTTCAGGCGCTTTTGCAAAAAATAATTAGAGGTTAACACTCTGTTGGTACACAGCAGAGAAGACAGACAATATTAAGTGATGCTCTGTGGAAAGATTTTTTGAAAAATATAATTAATTCCCTTCAAGCTTTTAAGCTGCGCCTTTAAATACATGAAAAAATGATATGTTGAAGTAAATTAATGTAACTTCAGGAAATGATTCGGATGAACTTTTATTAATTTATAAATTCCATTAAATGGAAAAGGCACAACATAAACTGAGAGCAATAGAGATTTAACACGTTTCAACTTTTCTTTTAACTGTGGGTCACGTATCTTCCTCGTACAGTAGGCACAGTAAGCAGACAGATGGGTGTAAATAATCCTCTGCGGCCTTGGATTTTTATTCATAGATTCAGTTTATTTTGCCGGTTCATTGTTGTGTCTGTAGCAGGCTCCTCCCTGGCGGCAGCGTGGCTCATGAATATTAATGACCCCGATCTGCATAATGAGATGCGGCGTTATCATAATAATAAAGGCCAACAGTACGTTGTATCTCTAAAAGGATCCTAGACCTCAGATCAGATCTTTGACCTAGAAAAGAACAAAGATGACTCTGTTACCAAGATCCTCCGTTTGGATCTGCAGCCACGAAAAAACTTTATTGTTTCAGGGCGCAGGACAAAGAGTCGTCTTTGAGCCGAGCTCCTCCTACATACGTGTGAGCATAAGACAGTGTCACTGTTGTTTTATGGGGGATAGAGTAGAGCAATTCAAAGCCCTTTCTTTGATCTGGAGTACTTTCTACAACTTCTTTCTTTCTTTCTTTTTGCCCTAATCTACTTCTCTTTGTGTCTCTCCACCTCATAATCACTTATGGGTGAGTAAGGGTTCTTTCTCTTCCTCTCTCTCTCTCTCTCTCTCTCACACACACACACACACACACCAATGATAATTATCTAACCCACAGGGGGGTTGTCAACTTTGAATCTGAATTTAATGTGGTGTCAGATTTTCATATTGCAACACTTGAGTCGCATCAACACACACACACACACACACACAGTGCCACGCATCAAGCAAAAACACGCACAGCTGCGCATGCACAATCAGACGTGCGCATCCATGTACAGAGGTACATACAACACACACACACACATGTGCACACGTGCAAATAATCCGCCCCACCCCACCCCCTTTGTCTCCCTCTCCCTGTCTCTTTCTCGAGCACACACACACACACACGCACACACACACACACGCACACGCACGCACGCACACACACACTGCTGCCTGGCTGTGTCCTGTGGTCTGTGTGCGGTGATAAGGGTTTAATCCTGATTGGAGCCTCAGTAAAAGGCTTTGTTATGAACACTAAATAGACTGGCCCTCGGCGAGCACACTGGGACACTGCTGATAACATAAACACATGAGCATGGGCGCACTCAAAAAGAAGGACGCATATAAACACATGTGCGCATACATATCTGCACCAGCAACACATGGGGACTCATGCTTCATATACTGTACCTGTACATATTTACCATTATTTACATGTCTGTATGATGCATGCCTGCACACACACACACACACACACACACACACACGTGTAAAATCTCTCCATAAAATCGAGTGCACGCATGTGGCTGTATGTAAATGTGTGTGTGTGTGGAGTTTATCAGTGGCTTGATAAAGCTCTGGAGAGCGGTAAGTGTTGGCAGACTCCAGACTGAATATGCTGTAAATAGACTACTAATGGAGAGAGAGATTAGAGGAGTGGAGGAGAGGACAGTAGAGGAGAGATATGAAAGAGAGGAGGAAGGAGGAGATGAGAGAGGAATAGTAATGTCAGCAAAGGCTCACTTTACCTCCGAATACGACTGAACATGGAAGGAGGTCACTGCGTGGCACACCTGTAGCGGCACAGAGTTTATAGAAGCATGAATGTTGAACCGGTTTATAAACATTTTGAAGGGGATCAGAGCTTACATGGGAAATATCTACCTAAAACATACACCGATCAAGCATAACATTAGGTTCTTAATATGGTGTAGGTCTCCCTTGTGTCTCCCAAACAGTCCTGACTCTTCAGAGAATGGACATGGGTCTTCTGAGGGTGTCCTGCGGTGTCCTTTGGGTCCTGTGTGTTGAGGCGAGGGGCCTCTGTGGATCATTACACAGATACTTGATCAGTTTGGGATCTAGTGAATTTGGAGGCCAGGTCAACACCTTGTGCTGTTTTTCACGTTTTTTGAGTTGTTCCTGAATTGTTTCCTTTGTGTTTCAAACAGAAAGCTGAAGCTGAAAAGCTCTAGTTTCTAATCTTTGACAGGACCCCCTCTTCGCACAGTTTCCTCTTCCCTCAAATGACTGTCCACTCAGTTCATCATCAGGTCCAGTCGCTTCCTGAGGTCACCGTAGGCGTGTGACATCTGCTCTTGACCTTTCCTCAATGACCTCACCGCCGCACAGAGGTCATTAAATGTATCCCAGTTTCATTACAAGAGTCCCCAGAGGTCAAACCTGAGGTCAAGGCTGCTCCTGGAGGTTGGAGGTGAAAGGTCGCTGCGCTGTCATCAATAACAAACGGGGTATATCGTCCATTGTTGTCTACAAGTAGTGACAGGCAGAGACCGAGGGGTCTCAGCACAGTGAGTCAGGAGTGTTGGTTTGCGTGTGTGTGTGTTTTTTTTTTTTTTTTTAAAGCAGAATATATTACTTGTGTTGCCCTTTTGATGTTGAATGCACACGCTTGACATAAATGTTCACCTTCTGAAGTTCACTCAGATGTGGTAGTTGTCACGCAGGCCGGCTGCAGTGATTCAGTCCACAGGTTTCTATAGCTCACGCACAAACTGCATCTACAACTCGATCGCTCACTTTCTGTGCCTCGTGACCTGTGCAAAAAAAAAATCAGTTTCCTTGGCGCCCCGTCTTTGAAATACAAACTTTGCATAAATGCTGTTCAGAAGGAAGCGATCGTGAAAAAGCTAGAATTTGCGGCTTTATGCGCGGACACGGACACAGGGCTTTTCAAAACCACTGACGTACGTATTAGCGTTGTTTGATCTCTACCGTGTGATTGTCATGTGACCCAGGATCCTGCCGTGCATGCAAAATCACCTTCAGGCACGATGTGCTCTTCACGTTACGCAGAAAGCAAACAATGCTTCAAAAACTGCTGCTCGCATTCAGCCGGTGTGCAGCCGCGGTCGCCCGGCTCGAGTCGCTGGTTAAATGCCCAAAAGAGGAAGAAGCGTTTTCCTGCTCTCTTTGAGTGTGGCTGGTCCATTGTGGACACCAAACTTTCATGGAGAAAATAAATAAATAAGAATCTAAAAGTGCAGCGATGGGAAACTTTGGAGTGGCATTTTCAAATTATGAACATGGCCTCTACCACCTCCCTGCTTGTCACAATCCCTGCTTTGTTTGTTTCCATTTTCTATTTCATTCAACTTTTTCCTCAGTTTCATTCTGGCCCTCATTTCCTCATGCCTTCCTCCAGACCTCAGAGTCCAACTCCTCATCACCCCCCTCCCTCTGTGTAACCTTGCAGGGTAAAGCTACATTGACAACTACTTCATAAGTATTCAGGACTCAGCGCCTTTGACATTAATCAGCCTACAGTACATTATCTCCCCACTCCTCTCCTGCACCCCCATCCCCTCTTTTTGCCTCCTGCTCCTCCTCTCATCCCTATCGCCCCTCTTTCACCTCTCCTCTCTCCCCTGTCTATCTTTGCCCCCACCCCCTTCCCTCCCCTCTGCCGTCCTCACCTCCCTTTCTTCATCGCCTCCTATCACGCTTTTCAGCTTCACACACGCAGCTTTCTTATCACGGCATGAAAGCAAGAAGAGAAAAAAGGACAAGGCTACGTATGTATGGTGCCTACCTGAACGTCTGGCTATTGAGACACACCGTCCAACTGTTGGGATGGCGGTCTTAGGAGTAAGACACCAATTTAATGGTCACAATACAGCAAGGTCAGCTCGGCAAGAGAGATTAGACGAAATAAGCAAAAATAAGTGCTTAACCAAACCAATTTCAGGAGGAAGAGGGCAAGTGTCCAGACATGCCTTTGTTTTGACTGAAGTAAGATCTAGGATCTACTAAGATCAGGCTCCTGTTCGGGGCATAAGGTGGGGTCTCCTTAAAGATTCTTATTAATTTTTATTTCTGGCACAACTACATTCACTATGAGGTGCACGGAGGAGGAGAAATTTTAGAAAGGTCAAGACTCCAGTAGCACTTGTAGTAAATGGAACAACTTTATTAGACCGTTGCGTTTTGGCCCGTAGCCTCTATCAGGGTCATCAGGAAACACACCGCAACGGACAATTTAAAGCTCCTTTAAACCTGAACAGAATAGGTTAGAATGAAAAGAAAAACATTAATGGGTGAATCTACACGGCTTTGTTGCTTCAGTGCAGGAAAAAAATCAGTCACGTTCAGCTCTTGTTCTGAAAAGAGGCCTTTTAGTGTGATCTTAGTAGAACTCATCCCTGAAAATCAGGTGCTTTGTTTCCATATCAAAGTCATCACTTTGACAACAAACCAAATGCTTGAATCCCATACAGTGTGTAGTATCTCCACACAGGTACAACAACAGGTAAACCATGAGAAAACCTGCCAGGTTATTGTAGTGGTTATGGTCGGGCTCATGCAGCAGGTCAAGAAAGAGATCAACCACTGCCTTTATTGGAAGTACTGGCCTTGACTTCCATGATGTCGAAAACCCAAAATAGAGAGTGAAACGAGGCACAAGTCATCCATCCACTGAGTCACACAAGACCTGTCTGAGCTTCCATTTTCCAAAGGCCACAAAAACCCTGAATGCAATACAATGTAACATGAAATGACCATGACCCCACTCTGGAAAGTAGAGAACAGCCAATACCAAGAAATACACTGCAGCTTTTCACTGCTTTTGCTTGAAACTAAAGGGAGATTGCCCTGACAACAAGTGTGGTGTGCGCACATCATCGCCAAAGCAACTGACAGAGCAACTATCGCAGGAGGGGTAGATTACAGGAGTAGATGAGGACAAGGCGAGGTGTGTAGCTGTCAAACAGCGTTCAGATTACCTTTGGCGGCGAGATGTATGCCTCCGCTGCTAGCTAACAAGGGATTTTAAAGCTCCACATAATCCTGGATGGGCGGGCTGGCTCAGGACTCTCACTGTTACTGCATTAGCATTAAGCATTAATAGCACCCTAGCATTAGTGTTCACAGCTAATAGCGTCCCAGGAATACATTAACAGCTAATAATGTGATGCTGTGAGATTAGCATTAAGTTATTATAATGCCAAAGCAGCATACATTATGAGTGCCTGTGTGAGTGCAGCGAACGGGAGTGTACAAAGAGCTGTGACCGTGTGAGTGTCTGCTCTGTGTATGTGTGTGTTCTGCTAGGGCTCGTACGGCAACGTATGTGCCAGTGTGTATGTGTGTGTGTGTGTGTGTGTGTAAGAGAGAGAGAGAGAATATGCATTAACAGATGATAAGAAATGTACGGAGAGACAAAAGAAGGTTACCGAAGACACTGAAGAAGGGAAGATGGAAGCTGCACCAGGAGAGGGGTTTAACAGGGTGTGTAGTGGCATTAGTTACAGCAGGCACTGATGCAGCAGCTACACACACACACACACACACACACACACACACACAAGGTCATCTTACGAAGGATATGCTGTTTTCTCATATGTCACACCAAGGTCAAATAAAACAACAGAAAGGAAACTACAAAGTTGAGGACAGTGCTTGGACACATTAACAAAGCGTTGGTGAAGCCACACGTGTTTTTGATCCTATACTCAAATTATTATGATAAGGTAAGTTGAAAGACTGGTCACTTTACCCAACACAACACTGATTTATAACAGTGACAGGGTAAGCTTCAGTACTAAGAATCAGCAGTTTCTGTTGCACAGCCGCAACTTTCTTTCATTTCAACAGCACATGGACATGTGAACAACCAGCATTCGTGTCTACCACCGGCAAATATAGCTACAACACAGGAATCATACAACAGCCAAATACACAATGATTAGCTGGATAAACTATGTGATTCTGGCTTGCTGTGCAGTACATAGAGTGCCTCCCGACTTCTGAGGGTGGAGGGAACATCCTAAAACTTCAAGGTTTTTGAGGCAAAGGACCCCCAAAGTAATGAGAGATCAAGTTGGGACCCCCTACCAACTATATGTGTTCTAATAATTATATATTATATTGTTATAAAATCGGCCTAGTGCTATTTATAAATATACACTATTATTATCATTTTACATGCAGTATTAAGCTATTCAAATAATACACAGATTCAAATATTCATTTCTTTTTTGTGTACAGTAGTGTAGCCATGCAACTGCCGTAAACATAAACATACCTATATATATCATGCACTGTTAGTTTCTCTTCTGCTAATATTACAGTGTGCATTTGGGATTCCCCCGTGGGGACTGAAAATATTGGGTAAAAATAAGAAAATACAGAAAATGTCTAATCAACCAAAGATTTTGCGACCCAACTGCAGTACCTCCGTGGACCCCCAAGGGGTCACACACCCCCTCTTGAACACCTATGTCCTAAACAGTGTGCGAGGTAGGACGCCTGTCAAGAACTTCAGCCATTGTTGCATTTCCAGCTTAATTATTTCATCATTTACATACACTTTCTGGGCAGTGCTTCTTATTTGAAGCAGATCAGATGCTACGTTGACTCACTCACGTCTTTGATGTCTTTTAACGTTCTTCTTCATTCGACAGTCTTGTAGAAAAGCTGGTAGGGAAATCACTTTTCTTGTCTCTATTGGTTGCAAGCTGTGTTGACCCATCCATCGACCCCAGAGTCCATCCTAGCTCTTCTATCTTTGTTCCAGACGGTCAAAATTTACATTTAAGTCCCACAGAGGTCTCTGTTTTCATTATCCTGCTTTTATTCAGCATCCACGTTTTGTACAATGGTGTGGATAGCCGACAGACATTAAGGCAAATGGGAAGGTACTAGAAAGATAGAAAGTACCAGTGAAGTTTGTGGATAATGAACTCCACATGGGTCAACGAGGAAGAAAACGGGTTTGGAGTGCAGACAACAAAAACAAGGAGGAAGCAACAGAGGACGGAGCAAATAATAAGAAAGAAAATATCAAGAATAAAAGGGAGAATAGACTAAGCGGGCGAATACAGTCAAAATGCAGACGGGGAAATAGACAAACATTTCACAGAAAGAGGTATAATCATGCAGCTATTGAGCAGAGTCATTATCGGGCTGCAGGCTGTTCGCTTCTTTACAGACTAACAGCAGGGGGTTCAGAGGAGCTTCTAAACCACCCACAGATACACACCAAAAGGATGTCCTGCCAGCAACAGTACTATCTTTAGCCTCAATTTTTTAAGTGGCACACCACTCAATCTCAGATTTTCTTCCAATGACCCAGGGAGGTAGAGTCAGGATTTATAAACTTCCAGATTAAACTGTATATTCTTGTGGAGGTGTTGAGCTGCTACAGAAGTGGGTTTGATGCTCAAGTCTTATATGATTAAAGGAGACAGAGACACAGACAGACAGAGACAAAGAGAGAGGCCGGTTAATTTTTGGTATCAGATGTTCATGGATAACATATATTAATTACTGCTGTTAATGATGCCATAGATTACCGCGTTAGATGACACAGGGTGGCTTACAGCTGAGACAAAGGGCAGTCGTGCAGGTGTCTCCTGGTCATCTCCCGAGGTGTTTAAAATAGCAGTGCTATTAAAAGTGCATGTAAGACTGTGTGTGTGGATGAGTGTGTGTGAAAAATCCAGTGTAATTGCCCTGTCTATCCATATCCGCCTACAGCACCATGTGGGACCCCAACTAAAGTGGCTGCAACTGCTTTAGAAATAGCTGTCTAAATGGCTGGCGGGAGTTGTAAAATACCCCATTGTCTCAATGGTCACACAGCTCGGCCTTAAGGGACCCATTTACCCACTCCAACAAACAGAGGGCACAGAAATTCTCCCTTTGTGCACATTTGTTGGATTTTCAGTGAGCCCATTGTGGAGAGTTCTTGCTGAAGCTTTCGGAGTAACTTGATTTGTACTTTGCACACTAGACCTTTTTATTTAATCTTCGGAAATCCAAAATGTCGGCTCTGTCAAATTGGAAGTTTCTATTTTGATTGTCTCTTCATTGTTAAATGTGATACTGTGACATTTTAAATCTATTGGTTACGCTGTGGGAAAAAAAGAAAAAAAAAAGTTTCTGCATTTTAAGCTCATTGCTTCCAGATAGTTTGAAGTGATTTCCTTATTAAAAAAAGGCCATTCATCCATCATCCAATCCTTTACTCACGGTGAGATGAGCGATGGTTTATTAAGAATGAAATGTTAAGGTCTCTTCAATGGATTATGAAATGACAGGAAATAATCCTTTACCACTGACCTTGACCTAATAACGCTTATTTGTCATTTATTTGTGATGAGATATATGAAAAGACTGATGATCGTTAACTGCGTTAATGTGTGATGTAAACAAATACTACAAGTTTACTTCTTCATTTACCTTAACTTTTTTATGTAATATGACATTTGACAACAATTTCTAGGCATTGCGAAGTTCTCAGTACTGGCAAACACCAACTTTGGAAGAAAAATTGAATGAGGAATGTTTTATTTCACAAACGTTATGAAGAGTTCCCCTGGGGACCAAGATGTTTACCGGAAACAGATCAAGAATATTACCACAAAGAGATAACAGATGACAACAGCACTGCAGTATCTTTATTGGGCCAGACTCTCGAGGGGCTGTGATGGTCGAATGGAATAAATTAAATAAAATAATATATTTTATTATATAATAACAAAATGCTGTCTTCAATGGAGTTTTGTTTGTTGTGTTCAACTAAAGACTGGATGTGAATGTGACGTGCATGCTAACATTCAGAATTGGTGCAGATGGAGAGTGAGTTAATATGTTGGAATTTTGTTGCTTCATTTTCTAAGTTTTAAACATGTCTGAAAGAACATTTTAGTTCCCGCTTTAATGTCCAGCATTTTGTGTACACAGCTTTCCATCTAGTAACCATCAGTCTATGAGTTCCACTGGAAAGACGACAGATTTATCTGTGGCTAAAACCAAAATACAATTAGCCTAGCTTAGCATAAGACAGAAGGGATATGGCACAAAACAGCTAGCACGCCCAGCTACCATCTGTAGTTCTTTAATTCAAACATTTCATTAGAAACACAGTGCTACAAGGATGTTTCATGAGACTTTCTTGTTGCTACATTTAGAAAGATGGAACATTACTTTTTGAGCTGTCCACGGTTTGTTCGCTAGATATTTAAACTTTGGGGCTGTAAAGTTGTTACCTCCTCCTTTAATGTTTATTCTTAGTTAATTTGTTCCTGGCTCTGGCTCCAGATTTAACCCACACGTCTGTGAATTGTATCAACCTCCTCGCCTAACTCTTATGCATATTTCCCATGATGTTGAGCTATTTGTTTAAAATGCTCCCCGTACACATTCATTTATTTTCAGAGTCAGACCGAGTCCCTTCTCTCCTCTTCTTTGTTACCATTTCCTCTCCACTTTTTCTTTAATTCCTCCAATATTGCTGTCTTCGTATTTTGTTATTCTTTACTTCACAGACATAATAAGCTGGTATCATAAAGAACAATACCCACAAGCAAAGAAAAAAATGCATACCGTAGCTCCCTGCCGAAGTATGTTGGTCTTTTCCCATAGTCTGGATCATTATACATTTTGCTGATTATAAATGCAAGCTCACCCTGCATCGGGAGTAATAAATCAAAGCCTGTCACCAATCTGTAATCATTTACATCTCTGCTACTTACTATATGTCTATCTGGCAGTTTGTATATGTGTGTGCGAGCGTGAGTGTGAGTCACCTACACCATCTGGAGAATAGAAGTGTGCAAAAGAGCATGTTGGAACACAGAGGGGGTCCTCTGAAAGCACGTAGACACGTCCTGACATCCCCCTCAAGCTGCAATGCATATCACACACAACGCACACGCGCACATTTATGTGTTCATTACTAACCCTAATCACAGCCTACATCTCACACCTGTGTTCTTGTCTCCGTTACATGCTCGGAGGTGTGTGTGCATACGCAGGTGCCTGCGAGAGAAGAGTGCCGCTGAGACAGGAGCTCCTCACTTTAGAGTAAATCACACTGAGGCTTAAAGTTATAAATAAGTAAGGGCGTGGCTGATTAGAGTGACAGGTTGGTGATCTGCCCGAGCTTCACCCACGCTCCACCTCTTTGCCCGTTTTTGGATCAGCTGGGGGGTAAGTTGGAGTCAAGCCGTCCCGAGATGGCAGCAGCTGGTTCCACTCACTGAACTTCAAAACTGCTCTTCAGGAAACCTGTGGGTGACGTCACAGAGGGTTTCTCCATTTTTTCTGTACACAATCAAGGCTTTGGAAAGGGGTTTCTTCTCCTAGCTGTCTGGCATTAATCACCTTGAGTGGTTAACACTGTCTTCTCACAGAAAGAAGATTGTGAGTTCAAACCCGTGTGTGGCTTTTCTCCGGTTGCACCAGCTCTCACCCATAAAACAAAGGTTAATTGGCTATTTTAAACTGACCGTAGGGTGGGTGACACTGACGCAGGATGTGACCATGCGCGTTTGAATGGTTGTTTGTGTCATTTTGCGAGGCACAAATAAAAAGTTGGGGGGACAGTCTTGTGCATGAGCAAGAAAGAACTTAACATTCACAGGAGCCGCACAGACGCTGAAGGTTTGCTCACCGGTGCTCAGAGATCTGAGGTCTTGAAAGAGATGCAAGCATGCCTTTAATTTAGTGGAGTCCCAAGGCAAGTGAGGGCTTAGCATATAGAACGGCACAGTCTGAGGCAGCATGCACCACTCGAGGACAATAACCTTGATCGTGGAAACTTTCCAGAATTCATCATTGCTCGGAAGTGTGATTTATGTTTGGAGCAACATCTTTCAGGCGGCACAGACAAACGCCGGAGGGTGCAGCAGCCGCAGCCCGGAGGCAGGGGTTCTCCTGTACGCTTTTCTCTGAGAGCACATTCAGTATGTTGTTACTACAATTCAGGGACTTCTTAAGGAGTGGCTTTAAAAAGAATGAGCTGCAAATGGGGTGTTTCAGAAGTGTGGAACAGACGCCTGATCTGTATGGCCTGGAATCTAGTCATGATAAAGGCAGAAGATGCAGCTGATGCATGTTACATGAGGGATTTAAAATGAATATAAATGACAGAATAGAGACTTAAATGCATTACTTTTAAGTCCAACAGTAGTTCGATCAAAGGTGAGTTAGCTGCAATAATGGTTATAAGAGTATAAGAGGCACCATATGTCCTTATGGGGTCATATTTATTTCTTACTTCGTTTTTTGAGGGCTGAAACCTGTAAAGACCTGCGTTTAGGGTAATAAGAGCTCGTCACTGAATACCCCTACCACACCAAGGCCACAGCATATACTCAAAACCATGTTTAAAAGTGATTTCTAGAGGCAGCATCAAGCTATGACAAAACCATTGTAGTCATACTTGATTTAGGAGAACACAAGTTAGATAATAAATTCCTTCCATATTTTTTTGTATTGACGATCGGATTGGGACTTGGACCGGCCAATTGGCCAACAAAAACTTGATCGCAAATATGGAAACAAGAGTTTGTGTGTGTGATGGGGGTCCTTTCATCATCTACATGAAAATGAGAGACACACGCTAACAGATTGGTTTCAGTGTATGCATGTGTATGCTAATGTGTGAATGTGTGTGTGCGTGTCATTTTCCACACCATTGTTTACATGTTAATCCCACCAATCCATTCACCAAACCTCCTCATAGCGCCACATGGGGTAAGCGTGTGTGTGTGTGTGTGTGTGTGTGTGAACACAATGTGCGTTTGCAACCTGGAACAGACGGCCTATGTATGTCTTGCCATTGTGTCGGGCCCCCTGCAGTCCATCAATTACATCAGAGACTCTGCTGAACAACTCCACTCATTTAAATACAATGAAAACGCCATTAAAGAAATAATAAACCAGTCATTCATTTCATTCTTTTGATACCATGAAGCAGCGCAGCTCGGATCTTTATGAAGCAACCTTTTATACCATTATTTGTGTCTTGTTGTGTTTTAAATGTGTTTTCTTGTTGAGTCTGTGTTTTGTTCCGCCTCTTAGCTGGTTTATTTATGAGTTTTACAATCAATCAATCAAAGGACATCCACTCATACAGTTGACTGAGATATAGCGCACACACAAAGTTCCCTAAAGTTTTACACTAAGCAAAGCGTCCATGACTATGGTTCCCGTCTCTAAGTTCCCAATGCTGATAGCAAACTTGGAGCATCAGTTGGTGGTGGCAGTTCTACTGGTATCTGAGTCCGTGCCCGGGATGCCTACTAGCAACTCAGCTGCAAAATGATGAATGACAAGCGAAACCTTTTATATGAGGACAGGATTTTTTAAATACAATTTTTCTTTGTGCATGTGCTTATTTCATTTTTATAACAGCTTGAATTATGTTTTGAGATGTTCTTTGGTTCCAATCTCTGAAGTCTCCCACCTTGGAGGTCCCTGTACTGAGACTAGACCGTATCTGTTATCAAAGCTTAACTGCCGCCATTTTTCAAAGGATTATGCGGAAGTAAAAATGGCGATTTTTTTCCCCTTATGTTTTTCAGATCTCACCCTGCGCTGGTGATAAGGAGACTTGTTGTATGTGAAAATTCTCCCAAGTGTCCCTTATCTTTAGAGCCCAAGGTTGTTCTCTTTTTACACTGTTGCAGCTGTTGCTCACTGGATATGGGGATGTATTTTCAAACGAAAGCTTAATAAATGGTCTAATTTGAGTACTTGTTTGTTCTTAACGTTACATACTCAATGGCCAAAAAGAAAAATTTATATTAACAAAGTGGAAAAGGCAGAAATATGCATCAAAAGTACAACAGGGTTTAAAATCCTTACAATGGTCTCAAAGAAGTAACTGAAAAATACAGAAAGACACACTCAACACTTTCCAATCACTACATATAAGAAATGGAGAGGCTGGTGTAAACATATGGCACATTCCTGTTTTCTTCTTGTTTTTCACTTTGATTAGAGATCTTGTTACTGAAGAAAACATTAAATAGGACATCCTCACCGCCCACTATGTCAGTTTAGCCCGTCTGCCCCAAGGCTAGCTCAGACAGTAAACTGGAAACAGAATGTGGTGACATGTTGTAGGATTTATGAGGCAGGCGGATGGGTGCAGTGCAGCAAACAGAAGGAGGAGACATCAGGGCCAAAGAAAAACAAAGCCATACTTGGAAGTGGAGTTGTGTCGAGCAAGACAAGATGCAGGGCTGAATGGTCTGGTTCTGTTTCTGTGCTCACTGAGAAACGTCTTCATTTAAGCAGCAACTTTTCACAGATTATTATATTGCACAGCATGCAAGGTCACGTTTTGTTTTACCGATCACAAAGGAAACTTGTTGAAGAATGTGGCTCTGTCAGTGACTTGCAGGAGGTTTGATATTATGTGAAGTGGCCATCTGAAGATTTGTGTGACGTTCTTGGTGGAAGGTCAGCGTTACAACTCTAATATAAAAAGATAAAGTAAAAAATGCCCTGTGCTTTTTCATCCTGTCAGGTTCCAGGACAAGTCAGGGCCTTTGGCAAAACTCCTATATCCAACTGAATTTGCCCTTTCTTATCAGCTTAACTTCAACACAGTTTAACTGTAAGGGGAGGTGAAGAATTTGTTGTCCATGGACGTGTGTTGCAAATAACAGACAAAATTTGCAAATTGCAGGCAAACACTGTACACATTAACCTGTTCTTATCATACCAAAGTTCAAAAGGTGTAATTTAATCCTTAGCCCAACATCCATATTGGACAGTTCCACACGTCCACATGAGGTAAAGCATAGCATAACCTTTTTATAAACTTCGATGAGTGTTCAAGTGCCCTGCTCTACTCTAACCAACTCTATTGAGGGGCGGGGCTTAGCTGGAGGCAAAACATCTCAAACTCCATAGCTTGTAAACGCCAGTTAGCATATTTCAAGAGACTGTTTAGGCAAGAATGGACGAGGAAAACGCATATTTTAGAGAATATACTAATACACTCACTTTCCAAGACCGAGTGTTATTTTAAAAGTTGACTCTGACTATATTCACCAACCAATACACTCTCACTCACTGGATGGACAATATGATCAAAGGAGGACAAAGAGGGATGAAGTCTGGTCTGTCTTTATCAAGTGAAGCCTCTTCAACAAAGATATTACAAGAAGTAAGTGGAACCACTGTGGAGGGTAACGTAGTATATGCAACTTCTGCTTGGACACCCCTGAAACACGCAGCTAACAACATTAGCTAGTTAGCATTAGCATTAAATGTGTAACAAGAATACCCCAGATAATGATTAACTTAACATAATTTGTCAAATCATCCATCACTCACTCAATGGACGATTTGACAGGACTGCCAAGTGCAAGATTTGCAATAGAAGAATTTCAATGATGCCATTTATCCATACGAACACAGGGGCTGTTTTTACCATTTGAAGTCGCAAAGATATTACCAGAAGTAAGCCGAACCACTGTGGAGGGTAACAAGATACAGGGTACTTGTTTTGTAGGCAGTGCTAAACCCACTGATAAAATACATTGATTTCCTGAGCCTGGGGCTCCCCTGTCAAGCCCCTACTTGTTATTGTAGCTATGTAGGGGTCCATTCCCATAGAAAAACATACAGACGTAAGCAGACAATGGATACATGACTAGTCTTCTCACCAGTTTTCAGTTTTAAAGGGTTTTAATCCGTGGTTACCTTTTCTGCTATACACACATTTGACAAGTGACAATTGCAAAAAATTAATGCATTAATTAATTCACATTAAAAGACAAATCAGCTCGACACTGGTGGACTTTGCTGAAATAAGAGTCAGCACCTTAAGAGGCACTTATTTGCTCTGTAGAAACAGCTGGTGAAGGCCATGTAAAGTTCTTGTCTAAGATAATAAATGAGATGTAAACTCATTAAAACCCGGTGGCAGATCTTCAGTCCGGTGGAGGAGAGGACACGAACTTTATTTTGCGGTAAATTTCTCTAGTAAAACCAAACAAATGTAAAAATGATTATGTGCCGGAGATGAAGGAGAAGAATAGATTTCACAGCAGCTAAGAAGAGAGAGGGGAGACAAAAATCAAAGAGCATTAGCATAGCTGCTCTTTGTCTCCAGTCTGTCCCCTTACCCCCTGTATCTAATGAGTAACCAATGGTCTGCCAGACAGAGATAAGGTGTGTGTGTGTGTGTGTGTCTAGTACCAGTGTCTGTCCCTAAGGAATACAGTGTGACAGTTAGATGGATGTTCTCCTCAAACACCAGCTGATTACTACACATGCAGTCAAAACATACGTTGGCCGAACACGGCTGAATGACCATGTGTCAAAACACGTGGTGCAGATTCATTGTTGTGTTTTCTCAAACCAGCGCACACAGTAGATGACAACGTAGAACTGTCTCTCTCTTTTTTTTTTCTTGTCAAGGTCTGTAAATCATTAAGATCTATATAAGAAGGACTTTTTTTCCCAAGGAGGCAGAAGATGGGCAGTTGTATTTTGCGGACCATATCAGCACACTGTTCCCTCTTCAGACGATGAGCTTAAAAGCTTTGAGAGATCCTGACTCAAACTCATAAATGAAAACTTTGACCTTTTCTTGACTGTCTAAGCAACAAAGAAATAAAGAGGACAGAAAGAGGGAGAAATGGAAAACCATTTTTTAAAAATATATGACTTAAGGGCAGGAATTTAACCTGGATCCAGGCCTCAGATGACAAGACAACAAGGACTGACAAACTCATTTTAATAATCAGACCCGACTCAAAAACATAATGGTCCGCCCCTAAAGTTAAGATTTTTAAAGTTTCAGGTCGATTCATCCCTTCAAATAACCAGAGGACAAAGCTGGTCCGGACATAGCTTCGTTCTGACATTTGGCCCAGATTACCTTACTTACGTACCTTACGTACTGTGAGGGTTAACAGATCCAGTCTTAAATCTCCCAAACAGCGCGCAAACTTATCGGCTGTCTTCATTAATTTCAAACATGTTTGATATTTATTATTTAAGACATAAATGACTCCATCACTATTTACGCCTACTACACAACATCTGACGACAGGCGAGTCTACAGGGAGATGGAGCAGCCGACAGCTGACAAGCAAAGGTAAACATCATGGCCCTTAAGGTTAAAGTCAGATAGCACGTGATTGTTGACAGATTTAATGACGGCTAAGACGTCGCCTCGAGTCTTCGCTGAAGGATAAACGACATGTTTTTAGACAACCATTTCCGTTATTGCTAGTTTCATCAGCCTTCTTTTCTTTCCTCGACATGACACACTGCACCTCAACTGCTTCCTCCAGCACAATAATCTAAATATTATCCTGCAGTGTGTGCATAATATCTGAGATCAGAGAATGTAAGCAGGGAAATTTGTCCTTAAGTGTAGTCTGAGCCGAGCTTTACGGAATATTTTGACTGGACAAGAGAACGTAATTACCAAAAAGGCTCCGTCACACACTGCAGAAGGATTTCTTCCTCTGCATATGGTGTCTCCATCTGGAGGACGTGATATTAGAGACAGCTAGCTATGTAGCTCCTCAAGTCGTTGTGCAACTACTTTATACAGACGTTTTCTTAACTGCATCACAAAAATACTGAACCAGCAGAGTATTTAGCTTTGTTATTGCTTCTTATATTTCATGTGTTTTCAAAGCTTCATTCTTGTAATGCTCCCAGTGTTTTAAGTCTGATATTGCTTCTTGTGTATTTTCCTTTCACAAGAGGAAGTGCGAGTCTTCTCAGTTCTTTTTTTTTTTTTAACTCCTTAAAATTTCTCCAGATCAAGCTTAGGGCCATTAAAACATTAAACATGACTTATAGGTTTTATTTTTTTTTTTGAATAATCCTCTCTCTGCCTTTGGAATCTCTTGTGGATAAGGACCTTTTCTTCTTAGAGGTGCGTGGCAGGAAGCCAGATGACCTTTATAAGTCAGGCTTCTTATTTGGACACAACTGTATTCACAGCATAACTAAATTACACAAACGCATGCACATAATGGAAAGATGACTCAAAAAAGACACTGTGTCTTCTATCTTGCTTTGAAGTAGGACGAGTCATGGTATCAGATATGCGCTGCTCATGTAATACATTTCCATTTCACATGTGACTTGTTAGGTTTTTGAGAAATTCGGACAAAACTCTGCAGCGGTTCAGATTAATAGCCATGTGCAGCAGAGCAGGCGGCGCGGCTTAGAGCCAACTGCCCCTTCTGCTCATGTGGACGGGGCCAACAGCCAATTAAAGCACTTGTTCATGTCCTGGGCCAATTAGAGTCACTGGTCAGAGCACTGGACACGTATGAAGTAAAAAGGCAGGACTGAATGCAGCTTTAGCACTTGTTAAATATGCATTACATTATTTTTTTAGTTGAGTGGCACAACATATGTGTCTTCTCACGCACAACCATGCTAATAACTGTGTGTGCGTTGTGTTGTGGGAATGAGGTCAAACTCATCTTCACTGATTGTTATTTCAACACCACCGAGCATGACAGAGAATACTACCAGCAGATGATCTGTCTCTCAAAGCGACGCGTCAACCAAGTGCACAGTATCCGCACATGGCGGCCATGTCGGCGGTGCCCCGGTTGGCTCACCCCTCTCAGTCCTGTTGTGGACACAGGCGCAGGTCGAGGCTTTTGGCCAAAGAGAGGACGGCAGGACCATCAGTCAGCAGCTCGAGCCAACGAGGCCCCTCTGCTCTGCAGCCTGAGCCAGACAGAGAGGTCGGGCCGGGGTCAGGTGGTCAAGACCGGGGTCAAATGTCAACAGACTCCCCCAGTGACCAGCAGCAATAAATGTCACACACACACAACACACATACACTCTCATACACACACGCACTAATGACCGGCAACCTTGTCCAACAGTGACCAGCGACTGTGACTGATTCTTGCTGCTGCCCAGACCTTCATTTATCACATGACTTGCACCGATTTCAACCAGCAGCCAGAGAGGCCAGCTGGAAACAGCTCCAAATATCTTAATAATGTGCTCAGCAGTACTTCCACCGTACAGTGTGATCTATATGTGATTACTTGCATGAACTAAGTGCACGCTCAGAGAAATCAAAACAAGATAAAAAAGTGATAAACGGTAATGTGCCGTAAAGACGAGAGGGGAGAATCTTGTTTGATGCTAATCTTTTTTTCTCCCTCCTTCAGGTGGCCTCTCTCACTAACACATCACAGATTCAAGCAGCATAAAAGAGCAATCACAGAACAATTTAACCTCTCCTGCTCACGCTCGCAGTGCGTGTGACGCCACAGTAAAATCGGCAGTAACTGCCAATTCACAAAGCTCCCACTCGACGAATTCCTCACAAATGATAACTTTCGGGCCCCCTAGCGATAAAGTAATTTCTCCATCCCTCCTGTTGGGGACTTGCGGGATGGCAGAGGGCTGTGATAATCTCATAAACAGTAGCTGTGTGTAGATACGGGCCATCTATTATGACTGGGAACAGTAGCGTAGATAGCAGCATTTATTATCGGAGACAGCAGACAATACATTCTCATTCTGTGATACTAGTGCTGACAGACACAGAGTGATCCATCTTCACCGACTGAGCGGAGAGAGAGGAGGGAAGGGAGAGAGGGAGCGACAGATGGGGAGAGGTTCGGAGGGAGCGAGAGAGCGACGGCACGGAGCGGGACAAAGTCAGCGTGCACGGAGAGAGGTTCGGAGAGCATGCGAAGGAGAAAGACCATTGTCGCGGTCCGCGTTAGCTCCTCTTCTGCTTATCGTGCCTCCAGACAACCAGACAAACTGTGTGCACATGTACACAAAGACACTGAGAGGTCTTTCAACTGGTTGATGTAGCTGACAGGACACCAGCTTCCTGTTGCCTGAGGAGGTTCAGTAAATAGGTTGATGCACTGGTTTTATTGCCAGGCAGTTGTTTTACTGCTAATACCGATATTTTAGTGTGAACCAACTGGCCACCCAGCCACTGACTGCACATCATTTTCACACGTTTTCCTCAGATGCAGTAGTTGCGCTTCAAGTGGCTCTCATAAAACATTAACGAAATAAAAAAAATACATTATTAGCACAGTGAAGTTGCGAAATGATATTTTTTTTTAACTACTGTATTGACTTGACTTTAGCCCTGCAGAAAGACGTGGTGAAATTCATTTTCATCACAGCGTGAACTCAACATGGGAGGACATATCCGTTTGTAATGTATCCGAATGCTTCCTAAACAAACTGCTAAAGACAAGCAGGTCAAACAGTCGAATGAAGTCCAGAGAAGTGTGAAAGGACGTAATGAGTTAATATTTAAATGCTGTAGTTTGAAATCTAGGCTAATAAGTGTATTTGCTTTCTTTCTGTGAGATCTTTATATTATTGGACACCATTTTCTGTTATTTTAGCAGTTATATAATGAACGTGGCCTTAAAGTACAGACTCTCAGCTTTAATTTGAGGGCATTCATGTCCGAACTGGAAGAAACATTTAGCAATTACAGCTCTCTAATGAGCAGTTCCCTCTTTTACAAGGGACCAAAGGTAATCACACTCCACTTGAAAGCCGTTTCACATCTTCAACAAATAAAGCTTCGACACGTCCAGGTAGGAGGAAAATGTGGAGCGGCCACATAAAAAAAAACTACTTGAGTGCAAAAACATAAAAAGGCCTGAAAGTCCACAGCAGCAAAAATGTTTTTAGTAGTAAAATAAAAAAATAAATAAATAACACATCATCTAGCCAAATCCAAGACTACAATAATGAATACCCTCAAGTTAAAGGTGATAATCTGCACTTCAAGATCATATTCATTAAATGAATATAACTTGAATATGTTTCTTGTAAACAGCTCATAAAACATTGCATTAGTGGTCAAAACATATGGACCAAAGTGTAGCAGAAGGGATGAATATGATGAAGCATAATACTAGAGCTCACTAAATATCACCATCTATCTAATTCCCTATTTGGTACAGTCACAAACAGCCATGTAAATCAGACAAGTCGCGGTGTAAGGTGGATATAAAACAGACGGTGCAACTGCTTCTTCATGAACAACTGTTTCATGTGCTCTTTGCTTGCTGACCTCCCAGTGGAAGTCACCGCCCCAAGCTATTGTTCACCAAGAAATAATTACTACACAAAACTTCTTGTAAAGTCTTCGGTTGTTGCCTTCACATTTCTATTTCTCAGAAGAATAAAAATGATAGAAGATATTAACTTGTGAGACGCTGGTTGTCTGGTTGTTACGCTAATTAACAGTGTTTGCAGACTCAATGCTAAGCTACTTACTTTTTTATCACCGACGCCGGCCTTTTCCTCTTCTAATCTCGCATAGAATCAAAGTGCAAAAATGCTGAACTCCCCTGAAACACTCAGGACGAATAGGTTTGCCGTGCAGCATCAGCCCTGACACGGATGACCACTGGCAAATATTACACCCTCAATTTATCTCTACAGGTTTTTGGCATCGGCACACGGCAATGTTATGGAGGACACGGATGTCTCGGCTAAAAAAAAAAAAAAAAACTGCTGCATCTTCAGAGAGAAAGAGCAGAAAGAGATAAATTAGTAAACAAAAAGCGAGCATGAAAGGAACGGTAATAAAAGAGAAGTTGGCAAACACTCGACGAGTGAGACAAAGAGAGGACGGTGGAACAGGTCCAGGTGATATTTTATTTGTTTCTCTGTTGACTCAGACGTTTGAGCACGGAGAGAGAGGACTGAGAGAGAACAGGTATAAACACAGACCAAGCTGTAGCTTATTATCAGTGTGTAATGACAGATGAGAAGAGACGCAATTAGAAAGAGCCATATGGATGATCATATGGTCATCTTATAATTAGCACTATTTTAAAATAGCACGCAGACTTGCATAAAACAAGAGAGGAGAAAGTGGCTGATTCACAAATAACTTTTTAAAAACGAGTGCTGTGATACGATCGACGAACGGAGCAGGGAAGAGATTTTAATAGAAGACCGGGATCTGCTCACGCTCATTATTATTCAGGACGTTTACCGACATCGGCTTAAATTGGTTCATTTGTCATATTTTAAGAGCAGTCCAACCCACTGCGGGACTTCTGGGGTTGGATTACTGTGTTTCCACGCTCACAGATCAGCCACTGCTTCGTTCTGTGCATCTATTAAATCACATTTAGCGGCTGAATGTCTTTAGAAACATTTGCCCACATATTCACTTACTAACGACGGCTGAGGGCATGGTTAAAAAAGAAAGGCAGATCCTACGAGTGATACAGAAAGCTATTATTTGTGTTAAATTACAAACGTGTATCTATCTATGATACAAGATTCAGTTTTGCATGTATATACAGTAATCAGCCAGACGGGAGGAGTAAATAACATTGAGCATCTTGTGACAATTCAATGTTCTGCTGGGAAACTGTTGGACCTGGCATTCATGTGGATGTTAGTTAGACATGTAGCACCCACCTAGACCAAACCAGACACTCCCACCCCATAGCAATGACGCCACAGGACACATCCTCAGAAGACCCGGTTTTGGAGGCACATGGAGACATTGACAACAATAGGAAGGTGGTCATAATGTTATGCCTGAATGGTGTGTATAGATCTGTGGGGTGAAAGCAGGAGAAACAGTATTCCACACCTCTGTATGTTTACATCAACATATTGTAGAAGATCTTGAATCTCGAACAAATGGGGCCATATTCCTTGTGTGTGTGTGTGTGTGTGTGTGTGTTAACAATCTTGGGCAATAATCCATAGAGTCTAGTGTAAATGATTCCATCTTACTTTAAAAATGTTGTTCCAGTTATCTTACTATATAAACGTTTAGTTAATAGTGTAAAATCAGAAACGAGGAGGAGGAAAGACACTTTGTGGGAAAGATGTTCTTATGAGCGGATGATGGTGTGTTTTAATAACCCAAAAACATCTGCAACATCTGTTTTTGGGTTATTAAAACACACCGTCATTTGGGTTAAGTGCCGTCATTTGGGTTAAAACACACCGTCATCTAATTGTCCAAAAAAAGGAAGCGGAAGCAGAAATCACACAGTTTATGTCAGGACTCAGTACATGGAGGCCTGTCCTGTCGGAACAGTTTAGTCAAGCTGATGCGTCAGTAAAGTTTGTTTAAATGTAGCGAGTAGAACAGGACCGAGCTCAGTTCAGATTAAATTAATCATCTATATTTATTCTAATTCTTAAACAGCGTAGAGAAGCAAAGGAGCAGAAGGAAATTTCTATGAAGACAAGTTAGGTAAAAACAAAGGTGAACTATCAAAGAATATAATTAATTAAAGTATGTCACTGAGGCATGGAAGCTGACATTGGCAAAGACACACTGAACCCTTCTGTGATGCTACCATCATTTCTTCCCCTGAGGGAGTGACCTATACATGATAGTTTGTGTGTGTGTGTGTGTGTGTGTGTGTGTGTGTGTGTTTTTTTTTTACTGCATAAACCTAAACATAATTTACCTCCAACAGTCTAGCTCCTTTGTGCAGTGGGGCTCTGGCATCATTTTTGATCTATAAAAGGTCACTGCCACACAAAACGCGCTACAGCGGGGACATTTTCACACGACGCTCTCCAAACACCGGGGGGAGACCCTGGAGACGGAGCTCGCTGCCCGTGTCCCAGAATTAGAAACAGTCAAGTCCTCACTCAACACTCACCTCAACGGTTCACCTTCTCGTAGCCGTTACCCTCCGCGTTTATGCAAATGTGCCTTTTCTGTTAGCGTTCCTTGGCTTCTCCCATCACTCTGACATTACACTGTGCGTACAGGAGTTTACCCGCTCACATGTCGTGTTTTTCCATCGTGAAACTTGCCTTAAATCCCAAGGCAAGTTAAACACGGGGACGCGGAGCGCTGAGGCTGGTCCGTGCGGTCCCATAAAGTAGACAATATAAAGATAATCTCAGAAACACCAGGCCTAACACTAAAAAACACATTATACGGGAATAAAAAAGATGATCATGTAATGGGTTCACTCAAAGTTCATTTCATTTCTTCATAATAGAAGTGTGTTTGTAAACTGTTTGGCCTCTGGGGGCGAATAAAGTTGATTTAAGCGTATTGACAAAACATTACAACATTTGAACAGTAGTGTGTTAGAATAATAATGCGCTGTCCTGCTGATGGAACATCAGGACGGTGCTGATGCTACGGCACGGCCTCGGGGAAACATACATACAGGCCATCGGAGTGTGTGTGATCGTGAGAGCGTGAACTTGTGTCGCGCATGTGCCCCGAGGGCTGGTTATGTGTATCTGTAATCACGTCGGCATGTTTATGCGTGGAAACATGTGTTTACGAGTGAGTACTGTGTGTGTGTGAGGGAGGGAGATGAAGAGAAGCTATGAAGCAGTAGTGGTGTGGATGGAGACTTCTGATGGGACTGGAACATTGTGAATACGCTGAAGTGTTATCGGTGGGATGCTGACTTCTTCTTCTACTGATTTTTAACTAAGAAACACGTCCGGTCCATGTCACAAATGGACCAGGGAGTTGTTGATGGCTCATCGTCCAGGGATTAGAACTAACTGTGAACACAGCTGCGATTCGGCAAACGTGATGAAACCGTCTCAAAAACGAAACAGCGAAATATTCTCTTCAGATATGTCCCCTGAAGCAACACTGAGAACGATCATGATTTGAATCTCCTTTTATTTTTATAAGCTTTGGTTGTGTTTTGACCTAAAAATAACTTTATTAGATGGGGCCAAGGTCATGAATTAGATTAAAATAAAGGTGGAGTGAGTCATTCCTGAAAAAGAAGGTTTACAGTCCTCCTTGCGATGCTCCTGTTTGAAGCTTCCCCCAAATTCAGGGCCGCGCATCACCAAACCAACGCTTCCAACAACAATGCTGCTGCAGCGATGCCACATCTCGGTGCTTTGAAGCATTTTGTCCCTTTATTCTTTGGATGAATTGACAAAAGCTGTGTTTTTATCCAATCCTTTTCTGGATAAAACTTCTTAAATCTTTTTGCAGCTACTACACAAATAAGTGGATTTAGCTCCATTATTATTTTGACAGTTTATTACTCATGAATAATGGTCCGTCATTGTATTTTTTGAGTTTTGTGGAATATTAAAAATTATGAATAAAAAACTTTCTTGAGCTATTTCTTCCAGACATATTGTGAATAAAAATAAATTAAACAAGTGTTGTTTAACCACGAGCCGATCTTGCAGTCTGAGCTGAATTGAGCCGAACACACACACTGGATATACAGTTGACATCATCTGGAAGCGCCAGATAATACCTACACCTACACCGTCCATCCACTACGACCCCCGCTCTGTATGTGGAACATGTTGATCTACTGTATCAAACTGCTAGAACTAAATTATTATGGGCTGCCTACTTAGTGACTTCTTGGATAGTTTTGGATGGATGGAGAACGTTTAGTTATTCATTGGAAGTTGGGTTTCGTTCCACCTGATGATTGAAAATCTATTCACTTTCCTTTTGTTCTGTTACTCCGGCTCTTCAGGTGCCAAATGCTGCACTGTGCTACTTAACCTGTGGCTGAAACCTTTTCAGTGGTTGGAAACAACTCTGTTGCTGGATTAAAAAGAGGTCAGCTCACAAGATTGATCATTTTAATATACGATCACTTCAATAAATATTAATATAATAAATATTAGGTACAGCAGCTTTGAACTCAGTATATATTTCATTTTCATTCCCATTTATTCCCAAGCTACTGACGCCTCTGATTTGACACAAGCTCTTGGCTGCAGCACAGACTCACTCGTGATTTATATTAATGTGATCCAACCCTGGAACAAACAAAACCTGAAAACATCAACCTGATGCTGCTGTGACGGCCTTTGTTTCACACATGAATGCAGACTAAATAAGCAATGCCACTTTCAAAGCCAAATGTTTGCATTTGCATGCGCCGGTGAGACTCGAACGTGCTTGATCTTGCCGTTTAAAGAGTTGCGCGCTCTGCGAACGGACAGAAGACACAGACGGTATGAATTAAATTCAGCATCCTCCGATATCTCGTTGGATCTCTCGAGCGAAATCGATTGTCCCCGACCCTCCTAAATCACAGCTGGAGATTTGAGATTAAGAGCAGAGACACCTCACTATTTCACTGATAGTATTCCCGTTCATTCATTAGGTCCTCGCTCACCAAGGCTCTACGTTCGGAAAAAAAAAAACACAAAACAAACGGAGCAATCCGTGAAACAAATGAAACTGTTGCCAGGACCGCTGTCATATCTGTTCGGCTTAAGTCATCACTCCGTCTCTCATCCCCTCCCTCCGGTTTTCTCCCCTGCTCCCCCACCCCGTGCTTCCAAAATATGTATCTCTTTATCACATGTGACACGGCAGGATAGTCCTGTCTGAGGCAAGTAATGATTTTTTTGTTCTTATTCCTGCGTGGAGAGGGATCAGAGTAGTGCCGGTTATCAGGCCATTTATTACCCTGCCAGCTCGCCACTCAAGCTGTCTGGGTAAATGCAATCTCTCCTGATTCACACAATTACCCCAAGATGGAGAGAGGAAGAGAAATATCTCTCGCTGTGGCTTTGTGGGTCAGGGAGAGTTTGGGGAAATACACAAAGAACGGGCAAAAGGATGCTCCCGTGCTTTTCCACGCGGGCAGGCAATTTGTATGTGCACAATCTGTGTTTGTCGGCATACAGAGGATGTGTGTTCCTTGCAGAGAAATAAATGTCAAAGGCATTCATCTGCACTTCGCGGACTGTGAAATCCTCTGTTATTTATTCATTAGGAGCATTACACAACTGAAATATACATTTTGAACAACAGCATATCGCTTCCTAGCGAGCTCATTAATCCTTCACTTACACCAGATTCATTCATCTAAAGAATTTTGTTGTTTTTTTCTTTCTTAAGCAGACAAAACTGAACAGCAGAAAGAGCCAATTTACGTGTGCTCCTGAGGGCTTAGGCTGGGTCAACCACTGACAGCAATTACAGTGACTACCGGGACGAGAACAAAATGATAATTAGTTAACAGGTGGAGAGGCGCAGCGTGTGTGCAGGTGAGTAAAGCATACAGTCGTCACAAAAGGGGGGGAATTAACTAGAGATGCTCGGCTGTGTGCTTATTCCCGTTGTCCAGTGGAGCATTTTAACGCGCGGGATAAACTCTCGTATTAGAGTCAGCTTTCAGCGGGTCGTTCGAGGACCTGCAGCTTTTTCGCGACCACTGGATCGGCTTCGTTTTTGAGTGAGTTTGTAGCTTGACGCTGACAAACCAGTGTCTCGCTCAAGGACACTCGTGACCAGGGGGAGACATGTCAAAGCTCGTTTGCACTCCTGCAACTGACGGACAGCGGCCCGAGCCGCAGAATACAGTGACTGGTTCAACTATTGTTTATTTGCCATAAAATTAACGTCACCTTCTATCACCACACTGGGCAGCGGGAACTTGAGGATTGTTTTTTTTTTTTTTTATGAACTGTGCAGTGCGTCCAATACTGTTCATCTGTGAAACAGGTCATGCCCGTCACTATTCACAGCAGATCAGAAACATGAAGTGGGAAAAGAAGGAGCTGCACACCTCCTTTCACCTCCTTTCACCTCCTCCTGCTCTGTTCACAGACTCATGCCACGTCTAGAAAAAAATAAAGAAAACCATTCTGTCCTCAGAATGACTGAACACTATTTTCTGTTTTCTTGATTAAAACAATGGTTTTAAACCTCTTTTGTAGTAACGATAGGTGTCATCCAGATTTTCACACAAAGCCACAGAATTCGGTTTTGTTTTTGACATTTTGAAAAATATGCCGTTTCCACGAGTTAGATGAGAGGATCAATACTATCCTGATGTCTGTAAGTCGAGCTAACAGCGGCTAGTTAGCACGGCTCAAAGACATTTCATTTGAATGGAATCTGTCTCCCAGCACCTCTGTAGGTCACTGATTAACATCTGGCCCGTTAATGTTTACAAATGTCACACCGTGTTTTTTCAAGGGTTGCGGGTGCAGCGTGCGTCTGTGTGAAAATTACTTGCAGTTTTTTACACTATTGTTTGCAGTCAGATCAAACAAACACGATATAAAGTGTTAATTAGCGAGGTGCTGAGAAGCAGACATCATTATCTCGGACGGAGCCAGCCTAATTGTTTCCTCCTGTTTGAAGTCGCTGTGATTCATACTGAACAGACAGTTTGATGTTCTTATCTAACTCCGAGCTAGAAGTCAAATAGTGGTGTTTCGTAAAATGCGAGAACCGTTCTTTTAAATTCACGCGGAACCTATTTTCTTATAGTGATATGTCGGTATCTCCTCTCCTCTCCTCTCCTCTCCTCTCCTCTCCTC
Organism: Mugil cephalus; assembly: GCF_022458985.1. NCBI lineage: Eukaryota > Metazoa > Chordata > Actinopteri > Mugiliformes > Mugilidae > Mugil > Mugil cephalus. Next base: position 10,163,552 of record NC_061780.1, read on the forward strand.
TCCTCTCCTCTCCTCTCCTCTCCTCTCCTCTCCCTCTGTTTTGGGACACTCTATCCTGTGCTAATGTACGCTGCATTCTGTTTCACCGGTACAGCGGGAGTCATCAAAAACTGCAAAGAAACAGGCCACATTTCTCCCCTAGCCCAGCACTTCTGCGTGTGTCTGCAAGTGTGCATGTGTGTGTGTGTGTGTGTGTGAGCGTGCATGCGCGCATGCGTGTGTGTGTGCGTGTGTGTGCGTGTGTGTGCGTGTGTGTGCGTGCGCCTGATGAGAAGAGCTGCTCAGCAATATTTAGTGTTACTGCGACAGAGCAGCATTAGGACAGAACAGAGGCTCACCTTCAGAAAAGACGAAATGAGAGGCAAAGGGAGGCAGAGAGGGGGAACGAGACAGAAATATATTCTGACTTTTGATGCTCTTGATGAAACGAAAAAATGGCAAAGAGCGTCCTCGCACTCGTGCTCACCTCTGACAGAGTTAGAGGAACAGTGGCAACCATTTGGCCTTGAATTATCCTGAAACAACAACAACAACAAGTATAATTTGCCGTATAGGACTCAGTTGAAGAGCTCAGTTTAAATGCTGCAGGCATTAGTCAAGTATGACTTCATCAGCAGTGTGCATGCATGCACCTGTGTGTGTGTGCGCTGATTTGGGTGAAACATGATCACAACTCCTAAAAAGTTGTTCCAGTCGACCATCGCACACTGATGCGTTCACGCTGGGGTAGCACACAGAGGAACCTGCAGCAGCTGCCTGCCTGTCACACACCCACAGCCACCCACACACACACACACATCAATATATAGTTATATATGTGTAGACCAGCTGGGCAGCGGCTCCATGTTTGGAGTACAACACAGGTGTCGGCCTTCGACGTGGCACCGCATCAATTAAACCAAACAGGACATCTATCACGGCTAACCTCAGGCCTGACGTGCGCGCACACGCTCGCATCAGACCCTGCGCATCCACTTACGGGCCCCACACAAAACAAGCGCAATGCTACAACAAGAATGTATCAAGGTGAGTCAGGCTTATTTATGTGCTCCAAGAAATTCGCGTGGCAATCTGTTCGAACCTGCTACGTTCCAAAAAAGAAATATGGAGGAATGTTTGGAGAGAAGACCTCTTTCTAAATTTAGCCGAATAAAACATTCCTAAAATGTCGAGTGATTTGTTTTTGCGTTTCATTTATTGTGACACATCTTTTTCTGGAGCTGTTATGTTTATCAGTCTTGCACCGGACAAAAGAGAAATCGAAGACTTGCAATGGAAACTCTTCACACAAGAAATACACATGGCTTAGATGCTGCTTTAACCTCAAAGTCTATTGAGGTGTGTTCAAACTTTTGACTGGTAGTAGTATATGTCATATATCCTGTAGTAGCGCTGTGTTCCTGGGAGCCAGACGGATAGCTGAAAGAAGCGAACAGCGTGACCCCCGGTAGATAAGGAGAATAAAACACATCTACACTGTGTATTCTTTGCTCATTAGCCACTCTGAGCGCCGGATGCTTTGTCTGTGCTGCGGGCCCGTCTGCAGATGCTGGATTAAACAGGCAGAAAGACCAGAGTGTTCCCGTTTCTTATTTTCCGACAGAAATTTTCACCACCAGCTACAGACAAAGACGACCAAGCAGATGCACGTTCTGTGACACCCGCACAAACCGGAAAAAACACTTTTAGCCGAAAGTCTCAGAAGAGCTACAAATCTATCCTCTCCTGAATCTTCATCCACAGTTTACTCGTTCTAAATGATGATGTCGCTGCGATGATGTAAGCGCGTACAAATGCTCATATTGGATAAAAATGTAAAACGAGAAAATCGCCGTCGTTTTGTCTCATGCTCTTCGCTAAGCGATTCAACATGCTGAATCTACAGCTGATTCGAGCCAATAGTGAACTCACAGAGGGCCGACCGTCGGCTGGTTCAGTCTGTAAAATGTTGTAAATATTTCTCTTTGCGTAAATTACAGTTAACTGTATGTTGCGTACGTATAATGTATGAGGTCATAAGTTATACATTGCTGTGTGTATAACTTGGTATATGCGTTGGAGCTTCAGTGTGAAAGCTCTGGTGTGAAGAATAAATAAATATAACATGTGACATAGATAATTCTGTTTTTATTACACTATATGAGCCTATGTGTGCTGTGTCAGAACACATTCAAATCAAACATTAACACTCCGGCCAAATGAAACATGAGCGGAAATAATATTTATTTCACTGTTTTACCACCCTTATTGCCTCTGAGATTTTGTCCCAAGGTTTTTTTTTTTGTACTCTGTCAAAAAAAAAAAAAGCCCCGTTCCTCCCAAAAATAAAGTGCGGCGCTGTTAGCAAAGTGTGAGGATGACACCAATGAGAGAACACCCAGAGCTATCCGCTTTTGGCTGCACTTCACACTCATGTGCGCCGCAGTGAAACACTTTCATCTTTAGAAAATTACTCACACATCCTCAGCCTTAAACAGACACAATGAGTGACTCGCTGGCACTTCGCTCCTTGAATATACAGCTGAGCTAATTTTGAACCTGTTAGATGACAGTTCCAAAAAAAAAACCAACAAAAAAAAAACTGATTCAGTGATTGAAATCAGTTTGTTAATGAAGCTCATCTGCATAAAATAGTACTGAGACCTGCCTTCATGTGTGTGCATGTGTGTTTGTGTGTGTGCGTGTGTTTATGGCCTCTAATGATGATAAAATATGTTGTTAATGTTGTAGGTTATTTCAGTCGACTGACAGTTGTTGGCGAGGTGGTTGCGCATTGAGCGTGCGCGTGTTGTTGAGCCAGTTGTGTGTCTGTGTGTTTAATTGGACCTCCCTCAGCCAGTCTCCAGGTGACGGAACTCATCTGCTCTTCCCCTGATTAAGGACAACAGATGGACTGGTAGCAACACACACTCACTCACGCATACACACACACACACACACACACACACACCCAGAATGCTTTCACAGTCATGATTTATCCTCCAAACCATTCAAGACACACATAAGGTAAAAGACACACGGCCTGTAATCAATATGAAACGCACACACAAACACACACCGAGTGGAAACATCTGAGTCACATCGACCCACCTTGAACTCCAGCGCTCTTATTTCTGTACGTGCCGCTCTCTCTTCTGACCCCCATATCTCCGCGCATCCAGCTGAAATGACTCAAACGCCTCCGTTAGCCGAGCCTTCATCATTATCGCCTTCCTCGCCATCACCGTCAGCTATGAAAACAAACTCAGCGTCGGCCCCCATCCTCCTCCTAATCATCCCCGTGCTGCCTCTATAACGTGACGTCTCCGGTGTCCGTCTCCATCTGCCTGACTGACGGAGATTATGAGTTAATTTAGTTCTCCAGCAAGGCTAAAGATTAAAGAAGTGACAGTCTATGTCAAGAAAGATTTTTTGAAAAAAAGCCCCAAAACTGCTTTCCTGTTGCAAAAATGAGTCACGTTTGACAGTGACTGTAACTTTATAAATATATACAGTGTTCAATAATTAATTTCTGAATAATTCTCCTCAGGGACTTGTCACGCAGAAATACACACAAAGACACAGTGACAGTCTTCAAATAAAAGGTCTTTGAAGCACATAACCTTAAACTTACTATAAACACAATCGTAAGAAAGACAAACTATCCTTTGAGTGACATTAAAATAAAGCCTTATATGACTGCATACGCAACAAATTAATTCTGCATGAAACAAGACAAAAGATAAATTCTATTTGCATTATAAAATACTGTATTACTGTAATTTACTCAGATATTAGGCATCTAATTTTTCCACATAAAGACAATTTCCAAACGTTTTCGAGAGTTAATTTCAAAAATCTCTTAGACCAAGTTAATGCATGTGATTCGGATAAACTCTAATACCAGAGTCGATAGGTCAAACTCCTCCTTTAGAGTAAATACTTAAAGTGTTTATTCTCTGGATCTGAGTAATCTTCTGGGCATCTTCTGACCTTTGACAGATGTTCAGTAACTTTACATCAGCGTCAGCGCAGCCTAAAGTATATCTGCCTCATTACAGCGCAGCATTAGTACCGGTTAATCTCATATGGACCTAAACTAAGTGGTCCTCATCTGAGAGCAAACATTTTTCGACCCAAGTCTGCAGTTAAAATCAAACTCAAGAGCAAAGGGTTAGGAGATCCATCAGTTTTAAAACGATAACTACAACACTTTTATCAAACCTGTTGGCAAGATATCTCTGGGTTATGACAAAAAACAACAACATTTCTTTCTTTTATAAAATGTATCGTTAGGTAATACAATTATTAGTTTTATAGTTGGAGGCAGAGAGACAGTCTGGGAGAAAATGGGAATGAACAAAGACAATCCATTAATTTGTTAAATGATCTTTCTTGTTGTTACATAATCTGGACATCTTGCAGTGAAACTTGCGAGTGAACCCGGCGTGACCCCGGAGCAGATATTCCTTATAGCACCTTCACACTCATCCTCTAGTCACTGTAAAACACTCCATTTGGTCTACACCCATTTGCCTTCAGGGGCCACATTAATGATAATTACTAGGCTCTCAGCATGCTAGTTAATATTCCCCCATAAAACTCATGTCATCGCGGGGGAAAGAAAAAAGGGAAGATGGAATATAGCAGGGGGGGAAAACCCCCCCACAAAAAAAGGCAAGCAGCTATAAGGACTTCCCAAAAAGAAAAAAGAAAAAAAAACTGCACAATAGGACAGTATTTAAACTCCACGTTACACGCCCAGATAGCTGAATCAAATCGATGAGGGCTTGAAAAACACATAACAATAATTTCCATTCTTATCTCCCCAAAACATGGCGCCTCTCTCCCTCTCTCTCTCCCTCTCTCTCTCTCTCTCTCTCTCACACACACACACACACTACGAAGAGAAAAGAGGGAGAATGAAAGACAGAAAGAAAGAAAAAGAAAGGAAGAGGGGTGGGGGGGTAGTTGATAACGGCTTCAATAAATCATCCGGGCCAGTCGCCGCTCCCTGGGGATGTGGGATGGATTAAATTAAGCACTCCCTCTACCCGTGTGTCTATCCATCCCACCGCTCTCTCTCTCTCTCTCTCTCTCTCTCTCTCTGTGCACCGTATAAATGCCAACAGCTGATCGCGAGACGACACACTCACGGGAACACCTCGCGGAAGCTGCAGGAAGAGAGAGAGAGCGAGAGAGAGAGAGAGAGAAAGAGAGAGAGAGAGACGAGGGGAAGAGAGAGAGAAGAGAGAGGGATAGAGAAAGAGAGAGAGGCCATGCTGTTGATCCACCAGCCCGCTGGAGTCTTACTGTGATGTTTCACCGACCACAGTAGTCGCTGTTGACGGGAATTAAGGACTATCTCTGTGGCAAGGAGGCAAGACCAAGGTGTCCGACATCTTTTTGAAAATCTTCCAAAATATCAACGTTTTTTTTTCTTTTTTTTTCTTTTTTACCCCTCTCTTATTTTCTTCGCATCCCTCCCTTCTCCCCATCATCCTCTTCTTTTAAGAGGCCCGGGTGCGCTGCGGGGTGTCTTCCTTTTTTTTCTTTTTTTTTAAATTTATTTTTATTTTATTTTATTTTACTATTTGTTTTATTATTACCATTATTATTATTTTGATAGCTGGTCTTCCGGCGCGCCACCTGCCCGCGAGTGCGGAGAGGCACGAGGCACCCCTGGAGGGAGCTGTCCGGTGCTGAAGTTGCATTTCTTTCCTTCACTGCACGAGGGCTACACCGGGCAGGCGGAGGAGAGTCAGAGAGACCGGAGCGGACGAGGACGAGGCACCAGAAATAAGCGATAACTCTTTTACCGGACCGCGCTTCCTCTTTATTACGAAGACAATCTTCCTCCGGGTCGCCCGTCTGCTCGGCGTGTCGCGGGAGAATCACCACGCTGGCTCTTCCGTCGGCGGTCGGCTGTGTTTGCGTGCGTGTGCTGTCGCTGTGTTTGTGAGTGTGTGTGTGTGTGTGTGTGTGTGTGTGTGTGTGTGTGTGTGTGCGCGCGCGTGTGTCGGTGTGTCACCACCATGCCAAGGTCTTTCCTGGTAAAAAAGGTGAAACTAGATGATTTCACCACCGGGACGGATTTGGAGAACGTCTACCGGCACAGGACGGACCTCAGCCTGCGGCTACACGACAAAGGTAGGTCAGCAACTAACAGGTGTCTCAGAAACAAAATCGATCTCAGAGAGAGAGAGAGAAGGGAGCGAGGGTGACAAGAGGGGAGCCTGTTTAAGAAATAACACTGTATAAGAGGTGGATTTACCTGTTGTGCAGCAGAGGGAATCCTTTTCTGTTGAGCGATGTTTGAAATATACAGACTCACAGTGCGTCAGTGTAATGAGGTGATCTGCTTTTTTTTTGTGTTGAAGTTAGACCTTCAGTCGGTCTTTAAAGTCTTTAAAATCTTTAAAGGTTTTCTGTTGCTTTCTGAAACTCAACTCAGGCTTGTGTGTGTGTGTGTGTGTGTGTGTGTGTGTGTGTGTGTGTGTGTGTGTGTGTGTGTGTGGGTGCAGTCAGTGCAGAAAACATATATTTATTGATTACAGAACAGCATCAGACAGCTTAGATCTACCACGTGTTTTCCACCTTTTCTCGTGGGTAGTAAAAGCTTCAAAGTCCACATTAATCAGTGAACTGAGTGATATTAGAGCAAGACTAGACACTGTGTTCAGACAACGTGGACTGAAGAATCCTCAGTGTCAATAATAAAAAAAACGCTACAATGATATAAGAGTTCATTTGCTGAGAGCGACTGCGTTAAATCGGGCTTGATTTAAGCATTTGGTCCGTTGTTTGCTGGAGCAGAAAGGTCACTTGTGAAATCAACTAAATCAAGCGCAGCCCATGTTCCATTGATTCTGGCTCATAGTCAGCAGGGACTTTCCTCCCCACGCAGGCACAAGTGAGGTTAAAAAAGATAAAGACAGGAGAGCGGGTATCATTTAATTTAGGCTTGTGAGATCACCGAAGGCTCAGTGAAAATCCTTTGAAATGTGGTGGACATGCCTCTGCAAACTCGGTGTGTTTGTACGACGGCTGAGGTGCCCCCTCTCGCCTCATGAAGGTTGCAGAAAGCGATCAGACGAAACCCAGTGACACAACGTAGTTCACTAAAAGCTGTGGGATGCGATATTCTTCTGACATATTTATCGACCGCTGCCTGCAGGTTCAGCACATATAAACAGCTCTTTAGTTACCCTTTATGTAACAATGCTGGGACACAATAACATTGTCAGCGGTGGTCTAATTTTTCTTAATTTGATTTCCTAGATTGCATATAAAGGCTTTTACCAGACTGAAACATCCTGCGTGCTTTTTTGATGTGCTCTGAGTCCAGGTGTGCCAGTCCCAATTTTGCAGTGTTGGCATATTTTTGCAAGATGGTTTCTCACCTATAGATTTTCTGGATACCTGCTTTCTTCTTAATGCCTACAGTGGCTGTGTTACACCTGAACCGCCACATAAAGACAAAACAGGATCAGAATTGACTTGTCTCACTTTACAGTACATGAACTTTCGAATATAAGATAAAAGATCTCAGCCGTCTAGATCAAGGGAACCTTTTTATGCCAAGGAACTTTCCCTCAACCTCTAGCTATATGCGCTACATTTTACAGGGGGGAAAAAAACAGAAAGGAGCAGAAATGCAGATTAAGGCCACTGCATCGCTTCCACCCCAGAGTCCCTGACAGGTTGCTGCACACCAACATGTTTATTCCGTCCATGGCCCTGCCTCAAATTCACTGCATCTAAAGCAGAAAAAAGGCTGTCAGAGGTGTATTTATAATGTGGAGGTTAACAAGCCCTGCTACGGGCTTGACACACGATCTGCCGCCTCAGCAGCCCCACGCAACGCAGCATGTCCTGGCCACCTTTTGTCTCCATGCCTAACACTGGATGGTAACAGCTTAATGCGGCTTCTACATACGGCACCGTGCAGCAGAGTCTCAAACCACAGCAGCGCATCGCGTTAGGAGCAACTTTCTACTTCAACAACCCAGCTTTTGAAATAATTCATGTCCCACCCGTGTTCCATGCGTGGTGCGTGACAGGACTGTGTATTCAGATGGGACACAGCAGAAGATATGAAGTGGCTGTTATCGCATGTAGACAATATGTGTGTCTCGTAGAGCTTGTTGCTTCTGCCTCTTATTGAGACTGAATGACAATAATAAGATTATATTAAGAACAAATACTTAAGGGGAAATACTTAAACTCATCCATCTAAATGTATGCCCAGAATACATTATTTAATGATGCCTCTTGAGAACTTTAATCATGGACAATCTGAGACAAAAACCTTCTGACAGGTCCAAATAAACTCAAAAAGTTTTCAGGTCAAATGTACAAATGACAGACTTCGACTCACCGTTGAAATGATTATTTTTTTTCTGTCCAGTTTGTGTTTATTTTATACTTAAGTTAACTTGGCCACAGTTGTGCAGCATCGCAGCTTGTGTTTAAGGATGAGTTCAGGGACAGTTAAGTATGAATTTAAGCTGCCATCCACTCAAATAGTTTTCATTCTCTCCACAAAACCAAACGTGAACCGTCACGCCATTAATAGATTCATATACAGCAAAAAGCAGAAAATAAAAGTGAAGAAAACAACATGCGCCCTGTTCAGAATTTCTGTCAACCAGACCTAAAAGTAAATGTTACTATTTCCCTCGCACACATTCTAATTCTTACATATTTATGAACTGTGTATACATAGCTGTATGTAATTATGTGTTCCTATACTTAGCCACACACATACATTTGGAAACACATACTGGAAAATACCTGTACATTTAACTGTACATTTAACTTTTTCAAATATCCATATATTCATTTATAGGGTAATAAAACTGTTGATCTGTTTTAGTGATTGCAATTAAATAATAAAAAGCTTGTCCTGCAAGTTGTCAACCTCCCTGATCTGTTAAGAAAACACGCTCTGCGCTGCATTGACTGAGCCTGGACAGTCGAGCAGGATTGCTGTCACTGTGCCATCGACCGGCACTGCACTGGATCTGTCCGTGGTGCTGATGCTCATTTTCACACGCTAAATCAGCTTTCTCAGGTTCAGGGTCAGCTTGTGCGCATTTATCTTGTACAGGAGAAGTGTTTTAACTGCAACCTTTGAGGGCCGGGGGGAAATATATTGCTGAATTATCTCTGGACTAACACTGCAGTCTTTTTATCCTACGCCATTACCCGTTGTGAGACAGAAGCTCTGTCATGTTTAAAACTTGCTATAAGTAGCTACAGTTGCTGCTGCTTCAGATACAGGGAAACTCACTAGGACACAGTTACTGGTGTATTCCTACGTGACAGATACAGAATACAGCAGCTGTCATCGTACTGTGTGTATTTTCTCACCTGACAAGTAGACACCTATTAAAGCTAGTGCCAGTATATTTAGAGTGAGCTGAAGACCATAGCGCCTCCTGAAAAGAACATACATACTGTGTATAAACACAGATGATCTTGTGGGACTACGTCTACAATTGCTGGCCTGTAGCATTAGATCTTCCTGGAGCCTTATGTTTCACCTACTTTGTTGCCATCTGTTGTTTTATGCTCCTTCAGTTTAAAGGAAAAATGAATCTGTTTTCTCAACACATCCTGTACATCGACGCCCGTTATGCCACCATTTGTGCCCAACGACAGCACTTAGCGGAGGGTTTAATGGCACATAAAACATACAGTAACATGTTAGAAACAAGTTAACGGCTGAATGATCCAGCTGTTTGGAATATTTATGTGCCTGCTTCTGTGGTACATGTAATACAAATGCACTAACATCCTACATACGCAAAAAAAAACATCCTACAGCTGTGTGAGGTCAGCTGTGTATCACAAGTGGTATAATGTAACCGTTTGCATCAGTGACAAGTTTTTATAACTGCAGCAATGCTAGTCAGTGTGCTTAATTTTTTCAGAAAGATGAGATTAACAAAACTTGAAAGAGCCAAAAGAGAGCAATCAGGATAATGAATAATGTGGGTTATAGGGAACACGTGAACACACCGTTTTTAAAGTCACATGCACTGAAGGGATTTGATTAAGTTTACAACTGCAGAAGTTACGTTTAAAGCAAGAAACAATTCACTTTCTGGTAATATTCAAAAAAGGTTCAACGACAGGGAAGGGGATTATAATTCAAGAGGGGAACATTTAAAAAACATTGTGTTTGTATAACCAAAAAGAGTATGTGTATGTCAGTCTGTGGAGTGGATCTGTGGAAGACACGTGGAAGAAGGCAAGTTGTCTTAAATAGTGGAGTCAGTCAGGATAAAGGTGTGAACAATATTTGGCTATAATTGAATTTTTCTAAGTTTTTATCTGACTCATTTGAAGCTGTATTAGTTTTTGTCGTTATTTAATTATAAATAAGTGAGGAAGGGGTAGGCATATAGAAGTTTTACTTCTTCCTTCTTCTTTCTGGACACTTTTAACTGTATTTCTTTAACATCCAAAATAAATAAATTCAGTCATTCATCTGAAGTTATTCAGTGATTCTTACGAGTGAACACCTGCCTGTTGGTATGCACATTGTTTATCTTTCTTTGGTGGGAACACTCTGGTAACTAAAGTCCTCTTTTCCTTGTGTTATTGTGGCAAATGTGGATTCTTTACTAGCTACACTACATCATAGCTGTAGTACATTTATCTGTCTTCAACCACCTAACACAGTTTTCTTTTCTCCTCGTTTCCCATCAGCCGGTTACATCAGTGACTACATCAGCCCCGTTGTGTACGATGGTGAGAGCGACAGCGGCATCAAGGTGCCCTCCCCCGACCCTCTCTACGACGGCATCCACAGCGACTACGGGGCTCCTGACTCCGAGTCTCCAGACAGCCCCAGCTCGGAAATCACGGATGGCTACATCAACGGAGACGCCGCGGTGAGCGAGGGTTACACGGTCGACGCCTTCTTCATCACCGACGGCCGCTCGAGGAGGAAAGCCCTCAGCAGCCCCAGGACCATCCAGAGGCACACCTGCAACGAGTGCGGCAAAACCTACGCCACGTCTTCCAACCTGAGCCGGCACAAACAGACACACCGCTCGCTGGACAGCAAGCTGGCAAAGAAATGCCCGACCTGCGGGAAGGTGTACGTGTCCATGCCCGCCATGGCCATGCACCTGCTCACTCACGACCTCAAGCACAAGTGCGACGTGTGCGGGAAGGCGTTCAGTCGGCCCTGGCTTTTACAGGGTCACATGCGCTCGCACACAGGCGAGAAACCGTTCGGGTGCGCCCACTGCGGGAAGGCCTTCGCCGACCGCTCAAACCTGCGCGCTCACATGCAGACCCACTCGGCCTTCAAGCACTTCAAGTGCAAACGCTGCAACAAGACCTTCGCGCTCAAGAGTTACCTGAACAAGCACTACGAGTCCGCCTGCTTCAAAGGCCCCTTCTCGCCCCTCGGCCCCCTAGATGCATGACCCAGTACTTAGATGAAACGAGACTGCAGACCTAAATTACCATTATCCTTACAAACTGAACTGCAGACACAAACAATATATTTTTGGTCATAATATGACCTTGCTTTCCCTCGTCACCCTTCCTCACCTCCTCTCCCCACTTTGCCTCCCTTGGAGCCGATCCATGATGATGAATATGACGAAGATAGCACAATTTTTCTCCTTGAGATTTGCCCACTTAAGGATTTAACTGATCGACGCATGCACTTCCTCAAAAACTCTTCACCTCTTTCGCCCTCTGTCTGTTGCGGATAGAGGCGTTAATACTAACACGGCTTGCTCCTGGCATCTAGACACAGTACGACACCATGTATTTTGGGACAGCGATGATGATGAGGATGGCGACAAAGACAATAGTAAGCCTATAGATACTAGTTTCCTCCCTGCACTGAAACGCAGTGAAAGAGTTTTTCATTCGAATTTAGTTTGTTTTGTTTCTTTTTTTTTCTGGGGGGGAAAATAGTAATAATAATAGTAATAATAATGATAATAATAATGCTCTGCTGCACCAAGTGACCATATTCTCTCCACTACTGAGGTAAAAATACTATTTATTTATTTATTTGTGTATTTATTTATTTATTTGAGCATTTTGCTTTTTTATTTCTCAGAAGTTTATACTTGATTTGATAATAACAAATTATCCGTTGCACTTTCATTTCTGTAAATGTATGTAGGATGTTTGCCAACCTCTTTTTACCACAACAGGCCAAAGCATATGTCACTTTTTTGAGTACTATTTCTTTTTCCTATTATGTTGTTTACCTTTTCTTTTTCTCTTATCAACATTCTTGCATGCAAAAAAAAAAGAAAAAAAAATGATGAAACCTATGCCAACGTCATAAAAAGCTTATGATTTTTTGCCAAAATCCTATAGATAGAACCCGAGGGCAATATTTTTTTCTCTTGGAGCCTCCATAGGACTCTTTAAAAGCAATAATCACCTACTGCATGGTATTTTATGATGAAGTTATGAAGTATTACCTACTACTGTATAGCAGTTTAAAAATCAGGTATGTTTTACTTCACCTATAGTCATACACAGAAAAATACTAATATTACAGACATCAGGGAACATGCCAATGTAGTGTTAGAGAAACAAAAAGAAAAGTCCTCCTGTCTTTCCTCTCTTGTTATGCACTGCCTGCCTCTTAGTGAGTAGAACTAACGTAGGATGTAGGCTAGAGAGGCTGGGATCAGCTGCCTGCTGGGTGTGAGGCCTATTGTAGGATAACTGCTGTATAAACCTGACAGACGTGCATTAAAAAAAAAAAAAAAAAAAAAAAAGGCCTGCGAACAACAGCCGCAAGGGGCTCTGGATCAGTCCCCACTCAGAGTGGACCACCGGCCATTCAGCAAAAATTAGTGGTTTGTTAAAGGTTTTGAGGTGATAAATCTTCCAGTGTCATGCAGCCAGATAATGTAACAACCGTTTAATAACCCCGAGACCCCCACCGCATCTATGTCCTGGTATAAATAAGGTGAAAATAGCAATTTCATTGGAGATTTTCACAATAAGTTGTGCACCACCTTGAAATGACAGAAAACCTGTCCCTCTCTATTCTTTCAAGAGAAACCCAAGGCAAAGTTTGGTGCATTGTTGCACTTGGACCGAAGTCAACTTTAACTGCAATGCATTATTCAACTTCTCTTCCAGTGCACTTCCAAACCATAAGGCGTGCATTTCTAAACCACGGAAAACAAGCATGCACTTTAGCTCGATGGTCTGATCTCAGCTTAACTGTTGCGGTCCCGCACCGTCCATACGTTAGACAGAGTCCTGATTATTCTGCAGTAGGCCCCATTCATCCAACCACGGGCTAACTCTATGAGTGATACACCTAAAGACAGGCTAACTCTAATCAACCCAGACCCCGCTACGGATTTAACATTTTAATCTAGGTGGTCAAAACCAGTGTTGCTGAACCCAGTTCTCTGCAGCTCAGAAAAACTTTTCTACAGATTCATGGAGCCTCCCAGGAGACAGACCGAGGACACAGAGATTTGCAAAAAAAAAAAAAAAAAAAAAATTAAGTGCTTGATTATGTTCATCCGCCACAGTACGTCCGCGCTGTGAGCTTGTATGGAAACATACTAAGTGCACAAGTGCACGTCTGCACACGGTGCCTGCTGATGAGCCATTAGAGGAGGTGGAGAAGTCTGTGTCTACACTCTGCAGCTGAAAAGATTTAATATTCAGATGTGAATCTTTGACAAAGGAAGTTTTGATAATTGCAGGGCTTCCTCCGGTACTTACTTAATTAGAGATGGGTCTTACTGATATCCAGCACCACGTAGGGTTATAGGGACAAAAAGGACGGTCCAGCTCTGTGGACCCATTACCTAACACAATTTACATCTGGGAGATAAGTTACAGGACCTGAGCAGCATCAAAGCCGCCACAGCTGACAGTGTTCAGAAGTCAAACATCCTACGGTTTGTGATAAGCGTTTCGTTGACCAGTAAGTTGATACAATCTTACAAAGGGGCTTTTTGACAAACAAAGGGAAACATGAGGTGGCAATTCTTTTTGTTTTTGTTGTTGTGACTGGGAAAACCAGCCTGTGAGTCAGCGGAAACTGCAGCTCTTATCTCTGGTGTGAACTGAGCTGCAATTACTTGAATCGTATCTGATGATTAGTCATAGAGCTCAAACTTGTTAGAACTCACATTTCGGTCTTATCTGTGATTTGAATCCCTGGATACTCATAAAAGTCATACAGGTTGGTGCACATACACAAGCGCCACACGAATATTAGGAGTGCTTTACTGGTAAAGAGACAGTTTATGCAAAGAGAACCAAAACCTTACTTTTATATTTCTTAAAGCATCTTTGAGACACTGGTCCCTTGTAGAGATGTAAATAATAATCAGAACAAAAAAACAGTAATGATTTCTACTGTGGTGACAGTTTACAAAAGACATAGACTCGCTGAACAAAGCACTGAGAGAGTCTCTGGCGGCCTCCAGTTATCGATGATTTATCATAAATTGTATCATTGTGCATAAAAACGTTAACTTTGCACTGCAGCCTAAATGTCTTAAGGGTGTTCAGCAAAAGTTGTTGTGTGGCTGTTTAGCGACTTCAAAGCAGAAAGGACTGGTTGTGAGTCTGTTTGTCGGCGTCTGTCTCTGGGTGAGCTCCAGGTCTGGTCTCTTTAAGCACTTCCATTCTAGTCATCTCCACCTTAAAGAAAGTAGCACAATGAAACTAACTAGAATTCAGGTAGAGAAGAATTAAAAACCTTGTACTAGCTTGACCTCTCTTCTTTTTTGTATTTCCAAGTTAAAGAATGACGATTAACCTAAATAATCATTTATTGCAAGAGGGTTTGTAAAGAATCCTTTGGATTGAGACGTTTTTACTGCTGTATAGCGATATCTGACACACCTTATCTCAGGAGGTTTGGATCTCTGTTGCAGAGTGAAACCCTCCTGGGTTTTTTTTGAGCCAGTATTCAGACAATGTAAGCACAATGAACACAAAGCATTTTGTGGCACTTCATAATAAAGAATAATCTTAACCAACCATGGCAATCTGTTGTAGTTTTGTGTTTCGCCTTAAGATTTAATAATGAATACACGCCTCATATAAAATAGAAACTTTATTGAACTGCAGCTGCTATGCTGTGCTGGGCGGTGAATAATGGACTAGCTTTTAAACTCTTTTGACCTTGTAATTTCTCTTCTGTTTAAGCAGCTTTTAAAGCAATCCATGGTAATATATTGCGTTTACTTTTCAGGAGAGTGCTCGGTTCATTTACATAGAATAACACTTACTCTGGACTAAACAGGCCATACTCTGCATTAGCTTTGTCAATATTGTATGTTTAAAGAGGGACTGTGCTAACACGAGTGCACTGTGTGCTCGTTAGCATTCTTTACGCTAGAAGCAGCCTGCATGGTTAAATACTTCAGTTTGATAATATACTGTACATATTAGGACATTAAACAGGGGTTATGTAGATTAAATGAACTAAAATGTGTGCTCCTTAAATATTTAACAATGGAAGTTAAAGTTTAGAAAAAAAAAAGAGTCCTGCTGGACGCTCAGATGTGTGTGACATCACCTCTCTCCAAGTTACACACAACTGGATTAGTCTACAGTCAATCAGAGCACCAGCTTGTTGTGCATGCTCCTCGACAAATGCCTTAATTGTCTTTTAAAGTTATGTTCCGTTGATATCTTTTACAACAGACGGACCAATGGACTTCAAACCTCTCACTTCAATTCACTTCGCTGTCCATCCACCACCAATATTCACCTATAAAAATACTGTGGACAGTATAGCTTGAGTTAGCTGCTGGGTGAAGTTCAAGAAAACCTGCAAATAACAGGCAACTTTTGAATGAATGAGCTACGATGCACCCTGTTGTCCCCGAATAGCCAAATATGCTATTTAACAGCTTCTTTGTTCAGTTTTCTGGAGTTGCACTCATGGCATATAGCTTCATAAATTCTTCTGAAATTCCTGCTGCACTGACAGCTGAAGCTAAATTCTTAAAGTGGGTTGTTAAGATGAAATAGAAACCCATTAGTAATTATTTTCTTCTTTTTTTCTTTTGCTGTTACGGGGTCAACATTAATCATGTTTTTCCTATTTAGTACTAACGAAATGATCGTGATTATTCTCTGCTTTAACATGCCCCAGTAGCCTCAAACAGTAAAGTGAGAGTCCAGCCTTGCTCTTAGCTCCCTGTAGGCTCAGACAGTCAAAATCTATTGTTGCTATGCCAACACCTGTGGTATCCAAGGCAATAAACCATCTACAGTATCTATAGTGGTAAACTATCTGAACAGCTCCAACAAAGACACAATGGTGGGCCTGGCAGCTTTATGAAGTATAGGAAATTTGTCAACCCTAAGCAGAATATTGGATTCACAGCAAAAAGACAGAGAAGTGACTGCCCACGTCCATGAATCACCTTCTCATCGCTCTCTCATGCCTTTAAGCGTCTCCTCTCTCATTTTACCTCTCTGTCCTCGCACTCGGTTTTTTCTTTTTCTTCTCCCTTCTCTTTTCCTTCACCTGCTAGATTCATCCTTCCCCCGTCTCCTCCGCCGCTCTTGCTCCAACCACCTCTCCTGTTCTCTCTCCTGCCGAGTCAAACCAGGCCATCAGGCCTTTGAGGACCTGAAAGTCATTTAACTCCTGGTAGATAATAAGTCTTAGAATATAGCTCCTCTCAGATAATAAGCTTTATCACTTGATTGCTCTGCACGCTCCCTACTGTCTTTAGATTCATGTCCAGGGACCTACTCAAGCGAATCACACTATTTCCTTCCTGGCAAGTCAAATTAACACAAGTGTGTGTGTATATCGGCGTCTACTCGTAATAGGGAATGAGGGAGTGCTGAGGGCGCAAAATAAAATCAAAATAGCGAAGGTTAAATAGTGTACATGTCGGACCGGTGAGAACAGGTTGAGGTTAATGTCCCTGAATGTGACATTTACCTCTTAGCTCAACCTCATGCTGACTTTAATTTTGATCAGGTTTGTTAAGCCCACAGAAACCTCCGTCACGGCCCCCTGTCCTCTGCTCCCTGCTCTTTTTACTTTTAACTTTTTCCCTCATCAACCTCTGCTCCACCCTTCCTCCTCCTCCTCCTCTCCTGTGGTGGTTGCCTCCGTGCTCATATTTTTGCTAAAAGCACACACAAAAAGAAATGAAGCAAATGACAGTAACATCTGCAGTCTGGAGGTGTCATTTTACACGTTTTACCACAACTACGTGATGAACAATTAGATGCTTCTAACTGAATTCGGTGAGCTCGTTCCAAATGATTAAGACAAGTTAAGGGGAAAAGAGCCAGAAGAAGAGCGCGCGCGGAGCGAAAGGAACAGCGAGGTAACTAAGTGTGCTGCTTAAGCAAAACCTCGTCTTGGATGTTTTGCTGACTCATGCAGGTGTGCAGAGAATCACCGTGAGATGTAACAGAGACCAAAATAATAAACCCATGCAGTGCAAGAAATGATCCAGTTTTGTTAAAAAAACTCCTCCGTTAAAGAAAGTAAAACTGCAGCCCGCCTCGCACCGTGTTTCCCGCACATCAGGGACACATCAGCAGGTGTCAGGGGGCAAAGATGTTTAATAACACAAGCGCCGGTCGATATATATATCGCCCGTTCGTCTACAGTGGGCGGCGTTTGGCAGTTTGAGAAGGCAGAAACCTAATGAGCACATCAGTCATGCTCTCGTTTTCGTTCTTTCTTTCTCTTCTTTCCCGCGTGTCTCGTTGGGTCTCCTCTCATTCACGTCACTCCACCTCCAGCCTCCGTTACATTAGGCAGAGCAGTAATAAGTCCGGCCTCCTCTGGGTTCTGTGGCTTCATCCGTTAAAACTGGCATCATTACGCCAACCTTCGCCCGTTTTACTTTGGCGTCGCGTAGCTAACATTTTCTCACAGCAAAGCAAAAAAAATCTTAACAGAGGCCCAAAGTAACGGCTCCTCCTCCTCAACCTTAATTTGAACCCATGCGGATAGAGGAATAAATAAAAAAAAAAAAGTACGCGGATCTACTTTTACACGTTAGGCCTCTTTATCTGCCGGTGAAATGTCAGAATCGGCGGCGCCGCGTCTTCCCCACAGCCACCTCAGACAGGCACGACGTTGAGAGCGAAGCGGTGTAGGACAGGGCTGTGAATGTTCTCACCACTTCCCGGGCTATTTGTAGAAATGGCAGCTGTCATCAGAAACATCAGCGGGGCTGGAGACAAGTGCTGTTCACAACTCTGGTAGGTGGAGGTGTGGAGTGAAAATGGGAGACGTTGTATGAGCATGTAGACAAACACTTGCTCGGTAAAGCCCTCGTACCGCCAGTTATTTGCAGGGCAATTTAAGGAACGTAAAATGTGTTTTTCTTATTGAATTTGCACTGCGCAGTAGCCAGTAATGGCAGATATGGATATTGAAACTAACTCATTACCTTGTTTCTGCTTGTTTTTTTTTTGTTCCAAACAGCTTCACACATTTATTCCAGTAACACTTGTTGTCAGGAAATAAATATATTAAGAATATTCTTTGCTGCAAAGAAACTTTTAACAGCCAAAGAATGCTGCCTTCTGGATGAATCACATTAAATGAAATCACATTATGTTCTACACACCACGTCTCACCTTAAAAATAGCAGCCACATACAGCTTTTGTAGCATAGCGACAAGCTGTAGAGCTCCCGGTGTTACCGGTGAGGGTTGCTGTCAAGATGAAACGCACGGCAACGAGACGTACGAGTGCACAGTTAAAATACCCGCGCCGGATTGGTTCAGATATGTGCATGCGTGCTCATCCTCGTTTGGCTGAAGGCGCCGCGGCTACGGCGGCAGATTCGCCCTCGCGGCTACGAGACGCGACAGCTCCGAGGCTAGCTGCAGGGGAGCGCAATAAACAAGGCCGCCGCGTTTGTCGAGCACCTCCAATCGAATGATTTCCTCACACACTGATAAGATGGAAGTGAAGATTCAAACAAACACATCATGTGTTATCTGTAGCTCTTAATTTGAAACTTCTGTGGTGCACTGCAGGCAGCAGATCTGATGCGTCAGCAGCAGCGGCGCTCGCACTTACAGTGACAGGAGATGTTGATATGTTTTATTTATTGTTCTCGAGCCTGTTGTGAAGTCTAATTCACTCAGTTGAAACCGATAAACTTAAGCCTTTACGGTCTCTCGTGTTACATTTTTGTTAAGGGCAAATTAATTAACATTATTGCACCATTCAGTGCTACTTTTGAACACTTTGGCACTAAATGCACACTTGGTGTCTGTTCTGTTCGTTGCAATAAATCATCATCCACAGCAGCGTATGACTGACACTTGTTCAACTAATAACTGCAACCAACGTACTGTTCTTTGTGAGAGGGGCTCTCAGGATCCAAGAAAAAATGTAACTCTAGACACAGGAAGAAATGAGCAGTGATGTGGCGACAAAAGACTAGAAGGACAGATAAATAGATAGATGGTCTATTTAACCCATGGGAAATACAATATCCAGTAGCATTATTATATTGACCGGGGAAAAACAGTCAGTAAAAGGGTAAAAATAAAGATGTATAAGAAGTAAATATAACATACGAGGACAGCTAGCTCTGCACATACATGAGCAAAATGTTCTGCTTTTTCTGCAAAACGTTCTGCTTGTTTCACGAGGAAACATTTGGAGTGGGAAATATACAACAATACACATACAATAATACAAGAGAGTTACCAAGGCGACCAGAGCCTGGACGTCCACTAGCGACCGACTCGTCACTGACAAGCAAATACCTTTATACGCGGATGAATGAAGTAAAGAAATTCACAGAGGCGCAGCCACGAAAGGAGAAAAACCTGTCCACTGACGTGAAGTGTGCAGCGCGTACCGAGCTGAGCTAATTGGCACAACTACACAACAGCCAAGTGTTACCAGCTGTCGGCCGCAAAGTGAAGGGCTACAAGCGAATCGCCTTCCACGCGGACAGGGGCTTTAGGACGATGGATCCAACTTAACAAACGCATGCACGAAAAGTAAATCTGTGCACACCCGGTAATACCAAAAGCTCAGCCAAGACAGAGGAGGTTGGAGTGTAGCGGCAAACAGTGGTGGCCTGCAGCAGCGCGATAGTGAAGACAGCGAGGCTGCCTCGTCGTGTACGACAGGTTGTTCCCAGTCAACTGGTGAAAAAGCTGATGATGAACGAGGCAACGCTGCCGAAGCATGACTGAAGCAGCTGATATTAATGCAATTGCTCTGCCTGAACACAATGCTCTGTTAGTAAAGATGCGGGAACGACAACAATATAATGTGGAAGACATGCACACACACATACACACAGAAAATAAGAGAAATTATTCATAATGTCTCTCAAAAATTTATAGGCATCTTTATTTGACTTGGACACTGGTTGAGAGCACGGGCCTCTCAGCTCTGTAGTTAAGCAAATACTCCCTCGGAGAGAGAGGGAGAGGGAGAGGGAGAGGGAGAGGGAGTGAAAGTAAGAGTGGGTGAGTGTTAGAGAGAAATAACAAGAGAGAAATGGGTGAAAGAGAAACAGAGACGGCAGGAGGAGAAAAGAGGAAGAAAAGGAAGTGAGACAGACAGGCAGACAGAGCCAGAGAGGGAGAGCACTTAGGGAGCTAAGAAGAAAGGGAGAGCAAAGAGAGAGGGGAGGAGAGGATGCAAGGATAGAGGTAGCTCAGGGAGGAGAGGAGGGAGACTTGACCCAGATTGGGAGCCTAACAGCAGCAGCAGCAGCAGCTGAGTGAGCCGGTGAATGTTTAATAGCGGCAACCGCTTGCGCGCTGACACACACGCATCCATCCACCCCCACACACACACACACACACACACACACACACAGACACAGACACTGTTGACTGGGACTCTTGTTGCTGGAGTTAAGCTCGGGCCTGTTGAATTACTTCATGTGCTGAACGTGGAGGGAAAAACCAGAGCATGCACTGGATTTCCTGGCGACACCGGCGAGTGAGGCAATGAGAGGAGTGTGCGCCCTGTTCTGCATCAGCATTACGGTGGCGCAGAACGTGTGTCTCGGCAGTGCACAAATTCAGGAAAGTAAACACAAACCGGTCCTGCATACAGATACTAAATGCTGCTGGAAAAAAATGTCTTTGCGTTCACTATGACCAGAGGACTGGAACATAACAACATATATTAGGGAGGCTGTTCATCAAACTCGGCGAGCAGGTGACGTAGTGCACTCAGTAGTTCTGCAGACGCACTTCACAACCACAACAGCAAAAAAAAAAAAAAAAATGGAACAGACCAGGAATCAATGACAGAAGCAGCTTAAATAACCTGCAATGAAAATAAAATCTTTCCTCATGTTGTATGCAGGCTTACACCACAATATACACTGATCAGCCACAACATTAAAACCACTGACAGGAGAAGTGACTGAAGAAGTGAGAATGTTCTGCTGAGAGACTTCTGGACCTGGCATTCATGTGGATGTTACTTAGACATGCAGCACCCGTCCAGACCAGACCAGACACCCCCACCCCATAGCAATGACACTCACACAGACACACACACACACAAATGATTTAGGAACAACTAAAAAAAAAACAAAAAAACATGAAAAACAGCACCTCTAAATTCACCAGATGCCAAACTGGTCAAGTATCTGTGGGATGAGATCTACACAATAAGGTGGTTATTATGTTATACCTGATCGGTGCACATACTGTAACGTACTGCACATGAGTTTCATTCAATTCAATGAGAAAGTGTGTCCAAACTCTTGACTGGTAGTGTATAATTAGGAGGCTGACAAAACAAACGGAACTGACTGACGATGATCCAAGAGTCTTCTTCTTCACGGTTATGTCCCAAAGGGCCCCGTTCACTCGCTCACTACTCCCTGTGTAAGTGACACTCAGTGACACTCAATTTAGTCCAACGTAAGAAGTAAATTGAAATTTTGATGCACACATGGATCACAGTGAGTTTGTGTCACCACTGATGGGAGTAATGCTCCCAGCGCTACTCTGTGCATTTATACATCTACACTCCACTCCACACAAAATGTACATGTGCAATGTTTATATTTTCTTCTCTGCAATGTTTCTCCAGTTCATTTTTTTTTAATTAAGCCAATTAGACAATTTATTATCTGACATCAAAAGAACTTGTTAGCTTAAAGTGTAAAGGAGTTGCAGCGCTTCCATGAACTCAGTGTCACCTAATTAATTTGCTAATTCATACATAAATGACACACTATAGATGTACTATATGTAGTATGATTTTCTGCCATGTGTCATCCTTATGTCGTGTGTGTCCCAGCAACCAGAGTCCACCGTGCCCACACTTACACTCAGACATGTCAGTAGCTGTGTCTGTGTTGTCGTGACCATTAAAAGCTATGAATTTACTGCTGCGATGACTTTTCACACCCTGTAATGACGCATCAGGACAACAGGTGAAACAGCATCAGACTATGGGTCATTTCTAATGGAGTTTAGTTAAGATTTTGAGTTTGACATTAACAAAATAATGTGGGATTATCAGGTATGTAACACAGGATCGTTTCAAGGATGACATAACAAAATCAATGAGCGCTTCAGAAAGACCTTAAATAACAACGGTGGGTCCAAGCTTTGCCATTTTTCAACTTCTGCAGCTTTTTATAACTTTATAGCATTACACACAAAACACAACTGTTAACAGACAGGTTACTGATCCATTACTGCATAAACATCACAAGATAGCAGAGGACACAGACTGCCTCACAGTATAAACTTCCATATTACCAACCCTAATGGTCACTGCTGCGTAGAAAATAAGTCTTTCTTTCTTTCCTCTTTACTTTTTTTCTTTCTGTCTTTCATGTCAGCCTTCTTCTCCCTCTGTGTGGGCCTTGTTTCAGAAGTCAGCATTCTTGTTCAGGTTTTCTGCTCAAGTGACTCACCCTTTTGTATGTGTGTGCGTGTATGTGTGTGTGTGCATGCGCGTGTGTGTGTGTCAGGCTGCTATTTCAGCACTTTCCAGTGCTATCGATTCTAACCAGCCTGCAGGGGAAAACCAGGCCCCTTACAGTCACACACGAACGCATGCACACATGCACACATGCACACACACACACACACACACACACACACACGTACAACAGGCGCACAATTGAACAGAAAGGTTTAGGCATTCTTACAGTATGCACAGTTAGTGAAAGGACACTTCACACGTTAGCATCAAGGAGGCATCTGGTATGTCTCCTATTCATCCTGCAGCATGACCGTGACATTCAATCACAGAGTCAGAATCATAACGAACCGCCCTGGATACGTGGAGTACACACTGCGTTTCCACGCATCTATAACGCTAACACATATTAGCGTGCAACCGTTTGAAGCATTAAAAGCAAGTGAGGGAGGATGCTTTCACAAATAATGTCCAAATGGTTTTATTTTTAAAGGCGGTTCCAAACATCTTGGACAACGCGTCCTTCTGCAGATTCAGTCCCTCTCTGCGGAGCTCTGTGTGGGCCACATCATCTGTTGTAGTATTCCTTGTTCTGAAGATTGTTCTTCACGTCTCTGGCAGCGTGAGTGTGGACACTGTCATCGCACATTATAATTTGTGACCAATCAGACGTCTCCCAGATGGTATAGCATGATGGGTAAAACCCTAAACTGTGAAAGTGCCAAAAGCTTTTGCACATTACCTTATGTGCACTCTATGTGTGTGAGTGTGCCTGTGTGTGTGTATATATATATATACTGTAGGTTTATATGACTGTGTGACCTTCACCTCACTGTACTACAAACCCTGCAGTGAAAGGGAGAGATGAGAAGACTTACACCAGAGGGCTGATGACTCAAACTAAAGCCTCTCGGTGTGTGTGTAGCTCTGCATGTCAAAGACAGATGGAAATAGAATATGTTAGCATGTATCAGCTTGCAAGGTTAAACTATTTATGTTTACATGTGTGCATGATGGGATGTGGAAGCCCGTGTAGTTGTTTGCATTACATCTGTTAATAGGTGAGGTATGACGTGAGTGTGCAGTGTGTGTGTGTGTGTGTGTGTGTGTGTGCGCACACATGTGTGTGTGTTTGTGGGCAGTTTACCAAATGAGATGTGTCCGGTAGTTTCAGAGAGTGTTTGCGCGTTGGCGGGTGTGGAAGAGGACACAAAACACAAACAGATATGGGTTTCTAGCGCGGCAGGTCTGTGCGTGTTTGCGCTCCGAGTCAAGGTCACCCGTACGAGCAAACACACGCTCCGGCAGCTACCTGTTTCTGTTTGGACACATGTGTTGCATATATGCATGTATGCGTGCAAACACTCATTCACCCTCCGGGGTTTGGGTGAAGGATACCCAGCAGGTGTGGGTCAAACCCACAGAGCCACATCACACCTCTCCTTGTGGTGTACTCCTCCGCTGCTGACCTCAGCTGAAAATAGAACCAGGAAGTGGATATTTCAGGATCTCATTTCCACCCACACCAGGGGTAGACCACAATTAGAACAACATATCTGTCTCTCCGACTGCCTCC
The DNA here is from genome assembly GCF_022458985.1 of Mugil cephalus. Taxonomy (NCBI): domain Eukaryota; kingdom Metazoa; phylum Chordata; class Actinopteri; order Mugiliformes; family Mugilidae; genus Mugil; species Mugil cephalus. Next base: position 10,188,010 of record NC_061780.1, read on the forward strand.
CACTGGTCCCCCACTACCCACCATGCTTTGACCATTCACACTGACCGGCAGTGATTCATCTCTGTTGCTTTTCTCTATAGAAACAGCCTTTATTTAGACATTTAAGTGCTAACATTTGAACAGAAATGTGGTCTGTTGTGCTTTTAGGTTAGACTCATTACATATGATCCACCAACGCTGCCTCATAAAAACTAAATTTATTTAATAATATCTTGCTCGCTTCACGACTTTATTGTCTTTTTTTTTCCATTTCTTTTAACCGTACACAAGTTATATGATGGAGCTCGTTGGCCTCTGTTGTTACGTTTAAAATGAGCTTCAAATCAAACCTTTCTAATGTCAAAATGAAGCTGTGCTTTTGCCAGTTTTAAAAAAATAATAATGTGACAACAAGTCAACTTTACTTATTTTCTATTCTTCATGAAATAACCTTTGACCTTTTGTGGGCACACCAGCATTATGCTCTGAATACAGTGAGAAGAACGTATCTGAAAGTGTTGAGTCATGTCCCTAGCCCCTCTCCGGCATGTCAAGTATTAAAATAAGGCCATCTGGAACATTAATAATCAGTTTTGTGTTGAGCTGTGGATCTGGTTTAATTATTAAGCATACCAGCCGTAGGGTTAGGATTAAGGTGTAAATTAAGCGTCAAATAAGAGTGACTTCCAAATCTAACAATGGAAATATACGCCAATCAGACATAACATTATGACCACCCTCCTAACGTTGTGCAGGTCTCCTTTGTGCCTCCAGTACTAGTAGTAGTAGTACCTCATCAGAGAATGGACATGGGTTTTGTGTGTGTGTGTCTGCGTCCAAACGTTTCCCAGCAGAACACTGAATCGTCACAATGTGGTCGATGTTATTCACTTCTCCTGTCAGTGGGTTTAATGACGTGGCTGATTGCTGAATGTTGTGAATGGTAACTACCATGACATATTGTCTTTGGCTGAACCACTAAAGGTTTCATTACTGGTTCATTAGTGCTTTAACAAGTGTTGGCTGAAAGGCACTGTTGCACTACCAGCGTGAACTAGAGGAGAGGCGGGAGGCGTTCGCTCCTCTTGATTACTTGATTAGACTTGAAGTCCACTGAAAACAAATATTTTACTTTCTATTTTTTAGAGTGGGTGGGCGATGGGGGCGTCTAGACTACTGACAGCGTCTTATTTGTGCCATTCATATCCATTTTTCTGGACGCCAGTCACCATGGATCACACATAAATGAGGTTATTACTCTTGCAGCACTCTTATATTTTATGTAAGAGAAAAAGAGGTTTTTGCCATCGCCTCAAAAATGCAATAAGTAAACTTAATTCACTTTGCTTGAAGATTATAGATGCCAGCCGCTGTGAAACAAACTAGAAGAAGAGGAACAAACTGGCCCAATCGATCTTTCTTTGTCTCCAGGTTTTAGTTTCTAATTCTTCGCCAATCTGTCTTCTCTGCCCAACTCCTCAGTCCTTTCTTTCTATTTCCCCGCGCTATCTGTGTCCCTGTGCTTGTTCCTGGATTTACCTGCAAGCCATTGTCTCTGTTTTTTTGCTCTTCATTTCCTCTACTACACTGTTGCCTTGTTCCTTATCCCTTCTTTACCTTCCTCTCTTAGTCAGTTTTCTCAGCACTTGGCAGGGCTTCTGTCGTCTCTGCAGTGTGTGCTGTGTGTAGACGGCCTGTCGTGCTGTGTGCGTGAGTTAACACTGTGCGTCGACACTTGTCTGTGTGGTTTGTGTGCGTGCGTGCAGATATGGATGTGTCATAGTTGTTGTAAAAAATAAAAAAATAAAAAAATAGGAAAAAAAAAGCTTCCTGAAAAGGGAAATGTTTGCTGTGCATCTGAGAGCAGGGAATTACTTTTTCAACATATTTCAACAATTTATTAAACCTACTGCCTTTTTTTAAAAAAATTTATTTGCAAGAGGAAACAAAAGTAGACATAGAAGTGTGACAAATAACAAGAGTTAATGCTCGGGCTTTAACAGCGATGACATGCAGCCCTTTAAATGCAACCAATCGCTCTCCTCAAGTCATGAAGAATCCAGAGCTCTGCAGACGCCGTCATTGATATATGAATAAATGATGAACCTTAAGTTTAAAACTGTGTTTTCTTTCCCAACAGACATCAGGATGAATTAAGTGGTGGTCTGTCTGATTTCGCAAAATAAACTAGAATCACCGTCTTACCGTTTTATGGCTGCACAAACCAGACAGGTTGAAGTTAACACCCATGTCTATCTAGACACATTTAATGTATGTAGTGAGTTAACACTGCAAGAGGGTGTATCATTCCAGAAACAAATGCCGTCTATTTCAGATTCTTTTTCCACAGGAGAGTGCATATGACTGAGAGATTTGTCACATGGTGCAACAAGCTCAGTATTAGCCAAACTAATGAGCTTGATGTGAACTACAAGAAGAATAGGAGGACCTATGTCCTAGTTGGCATTCACAGAGAGGAGAGAACACACTCCTACTAATCATGTGTGTCAAATTCTGTCACAATTATCGTGTGAATTCTTATTTTTGTAGAGGTAACAGTGACTTTGACCTTTGACCACCAGATTTTAAACTACTTCTTGATTGAGTCCAAGTGATAATTAGTGCCTGTGTGATGACCGAGAGGTCACGGTGACACTGACCCGTGGCCGCCGGAGTCAATCAATTAATTCATGCCAAATTTGAGATGCTGCATTCAGAAGAATGGGGTGTAAGTGCAGTATGTGCACATGGGCAACCTGAAAACATGATGCCTCAGGCCGCAGCTGTCACCGGTGCACTGACATAACAAATGAATCCGTGTAACACAGTTGATATAAATGGGAGAGGAAATTAAAACATCTATGCGACTCGGCGCGGGTGTGGTAAACTAAATTTCTTCTAATGACCAGTATGAAATAGAAAAGGACAAATAGTTTCACCACAGAGAATGACTGCACCAGTAGCATGGGCTTGAATAAGGGTCAATGACATTATGAGCACTTTGTAAACCTGTCATGACACAAAAATCACGGTTGTGAGTGTGCAGTCCTGTAGTTTTACTGTGGAATAAAATTAACATTGAAAACTATGCACTCTGATGCACAACCAAAGAAATAAACCATTTTTAAATAGTGATCAGAGCTTAAAAAGACATTGATTTGGGCTCATACACAAACACATACTAGGGTGTATATTTTCTTGGTAGGAATTTTCCTATACACAAGTTTTATGGGTGTGATTGAAATGCAAACTTACTATAAAGTACAGAGATGTGTGATTAAGAACTATTATACGTATGTAAATACAGCAACTCTGTTGTATGTCTTTCCCTTTCTTCTGGATTTGTGTTGCTCATGAACAAACACTTGCCATATAATCTGTGCACACAATGCACAGTTTTGGAAATTGATTTAGCATCATTATTGCGGCGTCACTAAAATCCACTGCAGCAAGTCGTAGACTGAAAGACTATTTTGCAAATAAATGGCTGCCTGTTAATCTGTCTTTGGGTGTTTGTGTGTTTTAATGGCCAAGTGTGTATTTATATAACGTATAGTCTTGATAAAACCGGTGTTTAGCCGTTGTAAAATGGGATCACAGAGGAGATGGTTGCCTGCTAATCTGAGCTTGAGCTGCTTTCGTAGTCTCATCCCCTCACTGTCTCTGTATAAAGGAAACCTCGTACAGGGTAACTACCACACACTCACACGCACACCTATACACGGTGGCTCCTATTCTCCATTAATCTTTACTGGCAACATTTAGACCTAGAGAGACAGCGTCAGCCAGCGTTCCTACTGAACGTCTTCCAGCGTGCACCGCAAACTGATGCATCACCGTTTTAGAGACAGTGACATCACTGGATACATTTCCAATGCGTGAGCCTAATTGTTTTTATTTTTTCTTTATTATTGTGCTAATCATAAAACAATTTAAATCCATTTCTCATTCCATTGCTTGTGCAGAGCTGGAGACAAAATAGAAAGAAAAAAATGAAAAAAGAAGGAAACTAAATTCAGGTTTTGTTATTGGATTCAGTCACTTGCCAAACTGATTATTTCTCCCATGAGTGTGTGGTACAAATCTCCTGATAAAACGCTGACAGTCTGTGACAAATGTTTTCATTTTTCTTCATGTTACGCTGATGCGCACTTTTTTTTTTTTGTTGGAATGTATAATGCATCTGTTGGTTATCACAGACTTTGGTGATACACAGACATACAGTAGCTTTAGTTCCTCCTTTAGTTCCCTTCTTTAGTCTCTTTCTCTCACTCAGCTGTAGCCTCGAATGAAGAAGTCTTCCAGTTAATGCGTCACCACTAAGAATAATTTACCAGGCAAACGCTGACTACTGTTAGTTGAAGTGTAGTTGCATGTCCCATCACTTCTTAACCGCTGCTGTTAGCTAGGCTAGTGAACTGTTGTCTTCTTGTTGCTGGCCTGCTGGTCGGCTTTTCAGCTGGACTACGTTTCTAAATGTGTTTTGCCTCGGATCACGGCAGAGGGGACTGTAACATCTTATCCTGTGTATTGAATAGAGTATTTGTGCTAAGATGACGGCCTTGGACTTTCAGAAACAGATGCAGGCGTTAAGGGGAGCAAAGTGTGAAATGTCCAATAATAGTAATAATAAAAGCACTGTATAGCTAAGACACTCAAAAGCAGGAATATGTGAATAATAATACAAAAACATCCCATAAAAGAAGTGCAATGTTTCCACCTTCACCTTTAAACCGTCACTATAAAGTAATGCTACCATTCTCTTCTTTGATTCAAATTGTTGTGGATCTCACCCTGACATTAAGGTAATGCATGAGGGCTGTTTAACCATCTATTCTACCTATTTTCATTATAAATTGATCCGCTGTATCCTCTCTGTATCATACCTATTGATTTATTGCTATTCTCCCTCCTTACTGCAAACAAAACTTCCCATCACAGTTGCCTCGCAAAGCTGGCCTCAAGACAACGCACGCAAACACATCAAGACACTAAAACTCTCTTAATAGTAGCCTCCGGGCTCTCTGCTCTGGTTCCCACACCTATCTCCTGTTATTTGTTTGGATACTTTGAGTACTCTGAGATTTAAGATGAGAAGTACTCGAAGTGGAACTCCAGCTCCTGAACAGACATTTGTTCCCGTCTGTCAGCCACCCAATGGCTCCTGGTGTCTCTTTCTCTCCGTTGCCATCTCTCTGTGTTTTATCTCATTTATATCTCTCTACCTACAGAAGTGTGGCGATCTCTCTTCCTCTCTGTCTCTGACCGTGTCTCTGCTTTAGGACAGAGATAATTAAACTCAGATGGAACTCTGAGCCCTTCTCCATGTTTACATCTCCTCTGTGTGTGTGTGTGTGTGTGTGTGTGTGTGTGTGTGTGTGTCTGTGCCACTGTGCTTCAACCAAGTCTAAGTCACACATGTTTGTATGCGTGCAGCTTTGTGTGTGACTTGCTAATTTGATTAACGAGTGTAAACAGTTAAGCTAACGGTAATGACTACCAAGCAGCCTGCTGCTGTAGCCAGTGGGCTTCATACTGATTACTATCATCATGAAGATAAACCCATGGAGCAGGGTGTGCATATGTGTGCACAGTAAGCGAGAAGGCAAAGTGTGTGTGTGTGTGTGTGGATGTGTTTGCTTATATTTGTGTGTCGGAACAGTGCTATGGGCTGTGTGCCTGTGTGCTCGTGCGTGTGTTCTCAAGCCACTATCTATTGTAGCTTAAAGAGATCTACAACAAGCGAATATAACCGGGCAAATTTCTGACACTGACACCTACCATGAAGCAACCGCGTAGTCCACCCCCAATGACACACACTCCATCTGGATGTCTCAGTTCAGATGTTCACAAAGTTTATTTCCCAAATGCTTTGCTAAAGGATACTGATACGATAAGATTTGGGAGGATCAGTTAACAAAAATGAATTATTGTATTCACATTTATGTCATCTGCAGCTACGAAACTGAATGAGCCATTCATGTCTTCATAGAGAGTAGCTTCACTCTCACATGTTGCTCCACCATGTTTCTCCAGTAGCCCAGAAAAGACAAAGGAAACGTCTTTGGTTTGTACACACTTGGAGATAGAGGGAAAGTCACTGAGGTTTTAACCACAATCAGAGGTATTATATTCACAGTGCATTCAGCATCACTAAAACCCAGACATTTGTTCTTCATGTAGAAAAATGTTTCCAGGAATGGAGTAAGGAAGATTTATACCTCACCGTTCTGTTTCCTTTCTACTGCTGCATCTCCTCATCTGTTCCTCTTCCCCACGCTGTCAAAATCACTTCATTCTGTGTACGTCACCGCTCTCAACATCCAATGCTCTGTTCGCCCGCCTTCACTGGGCCAATCAATTCCCAGGCCTCATGTTTTTGAATTCATTTAAAATCTGTCACCCTTCAAGTCGTCTACTGGCAGCCCTCCTCCACCCTATTTCCATCTGTTCTTGGTCATCCTAGGAGTCCTCATCAGCCACCTGCTAACTTCATCTGCTGCTCCGCCATCTAGACTCCGTGGGGGTCCTGACCCTACCTTCCTACATCGTCTGGGATTCAGCTCCACGGTAGCGTGACTCTCGGATTCTTGCAGCTAAAATTACATTGCAAGCTCGAGTTTTCGCAATATATATTGTTTTTGTGCAGTTACTCTTGATCACTACTTACTACAATAGGATGACTTATTTGGAGCTGGCCAGTGGACGGAGCTCGTGACGAAACCCTTTCCGGTTGAAAAGGTGACTTTTTTTTTAATTAGTTCTATGTGAAATGATGAAATATAAAAAAAATATACACTCACTGGCCACTTTATTAGGTACACCTGTTCAATCACTGGCTGCAATTCAGTGCAGTAGAAAAGATCAAGGCGACTTGCTCACCAAAATTGGACGATAGAAGATTGGAAAAACATTGCCCGGTCTGACGAGGCAGTTCTGAAGGCAAAAGGGGGTCCAACCTTTTACTAGCAAGGTGTACCTAATAAAATGGCCAGTGAATGTATATTGTTGAGGGAAGTGCTGAAGTAATCCGTTGTTCTGTAAACAGTCCCTCTAGGGTCAGAAACATCCGCTGGCGAATGCAGCAGTCGCAAATTACGCAGGCACATAAATTCATCCAGTCAGCATCCTCCCATTCAGTGTTATTATCAGCGATGTAGTGACAACTGCAGTTACAGTCAATGATGAACATTGGGACCAGGAAATACAGTTCGCTGTTAATTTAGTGAAACCTCTCCTAAAAGATGCGTTGGGGAGACGAAACTTGATGGAAGGTAAGAGAGCGTGGCCTAGATTAAACAGACATCAGATGAAGAACGATAGAGTGAAATGTGTAGGACGTAGTAGTCATGCTAATGGCCCGTTGTGCTTCCTGTGGTAACTTTTTGAAATGGAAGTTAACAAGAATAAGGGACATTAAAGGTGTAGTTTCCAGTTGCAGACAGATTTTGTTTTTGAAACCTTGGATTAAATCTTACAGTGATAACATTGAGCGTGTGGATATGGCACAACCCTGCCTGTCAGTTATTTCATCTGGCCATCACAGAGAGCCCACTCACACTCATGTATTCATTTTGGCTCCTATGTTGCTCTTAATAAGGAACGATTTTTATTTATTTTTTTTTTTTTAGGGTTTTCTCATTTCCTCATTCAATTGAATTTAATTCAATTCAGTAATTTCTAACTGAATCCTAGGTGTTGCAGAACATTTTTGCATCAATAACCTACTTATACAGTTTAATCTGCAGTGGAGTGGTATTCTGATATGTTCCACAATATGCTCCTCTGTTCCCCTCTGGGCTCTCGGCTCAGCATTTAGGTTCACACTCTTCTACCTCACGCACACACACACACAGGCACACATACTTGTACGCCACTTGCACAAACACAGGGATGAAAGCTCACAAGCAGAGACGCTAATAAACAGAGAACACACACACACACATAAACATGCCTGCACTCACAGAGAGGCAGAAGGCAACTGGGAGGCTGCTCCCTTGCCTTGCCTGGAGAGGGAGAAGCTTATTATGGAGCCTTATTGAAGGCTTCAAAGAGTTTAAATTAGGGTGGAGAGGAGGGATTAGGAGATGAGTGAGAGAACGAGGAGGAGAGGCAGAGGAAGAGTGAGTAAGTGAGAAGAAAGGAGGAGACAGTGAGAAGGAGGAGGAAGGGGGGGTACAAATAGAAAGAGAGGATAAAATGAAAAAAAAGGAGGCTGGAGAGGGGAGAAAGGAGAGGGCACGGGGGAGGGAGGGAGGGAGGCGAGGGATGAATGGGAGGAGGCGATTCAAAGAGTTTGCTGGCTCATGCTGATCTTAAACCAGACGATGTTTGAAGTGATTTCAGAGTTTATTTCTAAGTGGGAGTCACAACACTCGGCACGAATAAAGCTCAGTCACAGCAGCCTTAATACTCTCTTTGCTCACGATGACAAAATCAAACACATTAAACGGTAGGAAATGTGAGGCTGCAGGAGCGAGGCATAAAACAGCCTGCGCTCATCTCACAAGAGACAAAAACAAACCGTGTAACCTTGACTAGACAACAAACGATAACCACGGCAGAAGAAACTCATTTATGTCTTCACGACACGAGAAACCAGCACTGACGCCCATTACTGACATCGCTCAGTTTGTTCTACAGTGGCTTTCTTTTTCTTTTTCTTTTTTTTTTAGCCGTGCTGACAGGTGAATAGTTCAACTTCACATCTATGAAACTGTTGAAGTGCTTAATGAAAGGTCAGCAGAAAGAATTTATGAAAAACCAAAACCTGAGAGGAATAATTAAAGGGAGAATAATTGTGTTTTGTTTTGTTTTTTGCGTTGGTGGTAGAAAATATTGACAAAACAGACTTTAACTAAGCCAGGACTAACTTTAAACAGATAAATTATGTTGGATGTGTCTGGTCCAGGGTTGTAACCAGGGAGAGGGTACAAGAGAGAGGCAAAGACAATGTACAGAGAGCAAAACAATTGTAAGGAGAGGAGATGAAGAGAAGAAAGAGGAGAGAGAGATGACAAAACAAAGTAGTGAGTAGGAAGGATTTTATCTACACAGATAGGGGGGGGGGGGTCTGTCAAGGTTGCTGAACATGGGGCTAAGAGGAAAGACCAGGACAAGAGCAGAGAGTGGAGGGGATCAGAGGAAAATGGGAAGAGGGGGGCAAAAAAGGAGATGGGCTTTAAAGAGGGATGCAGGAAAATGTAGGAGAGAGGAGGAACAAAGAGAGGGGACAGCGCGACTCAGAGGGACAGGGGAAGGCTGTCAAGGTCGCTAAACAAGCAGCAGAAACAAGGACCTGAAGGGATTGGCTGCAGCGCCGAGCAGCAGTGACCTGTTAGTCATGGTCACACACACAAGCACACAAACAAGATAAAACCAAAATGAAGTGAGGGACTGCAGAACAGAGATGACAGAGACATAAAGGATGGCCAGGGAAAATGTACATTAACCACAGGACACCTCGCAAGCGCAGCAAGGAGTTTTTACTGGAAATGTAGTCCACACCAACACCAAGTGACTAAAATTAAATTTAATGAGCTTATCTTTTTTTTCTCTCTCTCCTCCTCCTCCAAGCTAAACCAATTTAGGTCAATTCAGATTTCCTGAGAATCTCGTTTATTTCATTAAAAAGTTTTTTTTTATTTATTTTTTTTTTACATGTTCCACTACGATACTGAATAGCACTCTGATACATGGATGATGAATGAACAGGTACATACAGTACATGCCTGTCAGTCTACATGATAACATGTGTTAGTGTCAGAGGTAGTTCTAGCCTGTTTAGTACCCCGGGGCGAACCTCAATGTACTTCTGTTAGCATACAGTGGAATTTGTCTTGGTCAGGGTACGAGTGCACAAAGTCAATATAAAACTTTTGATATTTATAATAGGAACAATACAACCTCTTTGGCTGGTGGTTGATACTAGGACACAATCAAAATCTTCAATATGTCACAAAATATAGGAAGCATGTGTATAATGTGTAAATCTGCTAAGGTAGCTTAATGAACTGTGTACCTATCAACAGCATGGGAATATTCATGGAGGTGCCATATCACAAGCTAAAGGTTGTAACAGCATTATTGGTATAAAACAGAGCGAAATGATGTCCAGTTTTAGCTGCTAGTTGAACTGCAAAGGGAAACTACTGTCGCCCTGTAAGAGTATAGCGAGCTAGCAATATAGCAACATAATTATACTATCCATCCAGTTAATATTACACACATAATATCATCATCATGCTCATAAATAGATGAGAGCAGGATATCTTTCTAAAGTGGGCACTGTGTGGCTTCGACCTCTTCTTCTCTCACTACATTATCCATCAGTCAAGAGTCAGGACTAAACCATTTCACCTTGATACACACTGCTTTTGTATTAACTTAATTACTGAACGCAGACCAAAACATTGGATGTGTTAAGTGAAGGGTCTATGCTAACGGTAGAATTAATGGATGTGTTTGTGGTTTATTTGACAGCATTTCATGATGTCATTTTACATACATAGCAGTCTACTGTAGAGGAGGTCCACAATCTGATAGATGCCTGGTCTTGCTCATACATAAGTCCGCCTCTGGTTAGTATGTAGACAGGGGTGTAAAGGTATGGTGTTGTGGTTGGGGTGTTGTGTATGTATGGTTGCACCATACATACACACATGGCACATACATACTCCTGGTTAAGAACTTATTGTGTTAGCAGGTTATCTTCATTTAGTAGATGAAGAGTTTGATGGTTTCGTTAAGGGGCGTTCACACAGGATGAAACTAGCAGTAGTGTGGCGACAAGACACCATGTAGAATAAATTAAATTAAGGGAACTGTAGTGAAGGGAGGGGAGAAGACGTAACACCATCCAAGACTTTGGTTCCTACCTCCCAGTTCACCGTACTGATGGAAGGCTTGGAGCGCCAGGTGAACCAAGATGGAGCAGTAGTGGCGACCACTGCCATCTTCTTTTCAAATAGAGCTTGATGACGCGAGAAGAGCTAACTAGTGACCAACACATCCTGTCCACTGGATGTGTATACTGTACAATTATTCATTATTAAAAAAAAATCTTAAAAAAGAAACCCAAACAGACTAACATAAAAACAGACTATGCATCAACATTTCTCTTATGTCCAGTAATGACAGTGCAACTAAATACCATGCATGGTTGTGTCCTAAATCTAGAAACGCTGGATAAAACCGTAGTAATGATTACAGCTTCCTGCTTTGTGTCTGTGTTTATGGAAATGCAGCGTCCTTGTTTTGTTTTTCCACCCAAATGAGCTGCGTTTCGTGACAGCACCAGCAGCTCTGAACCAGAAAATGGGCCCACAGCCTTGGAAAATGTGTTTTATTCCAGGCACTGTACATCTAATTGATTTATTTACACTAAAAACGCAGTTGCCAATTTCTGCTGAATGTTTCATGCTGTGTCTTCTGTAGTCTGCTCTCTTTGAGGACTTGGCAGCACTATCAGCTTTCTTATCATTGTCCCTGTTGGCAGAATAAATTAAATTGTTATGAAACAGGATTGGTGCGCCGTTCAGGGATGACCAGAAATAACAGTCGGACTTTGAGGATGGCTCCAGAAGTGAAAAATTAATAATGGCAACGGAGCAACATGGTTATATTTGAATGTATTCATGGCAAATACCCCAATGGTTCCCCTCATGTTCCCCATCTTTCTTTCTTTGTCCTTGTTTGTCACTGACATGCAAAACCTCTCACACACACAGACACAGATTTCAGTGTGACTATCAGAAGTGTTATCTCTGCATTGCAGACTATTAAACATTGATGTGTTGTTATTGTAACAGCAGCAATCTGGATCATCCAGGCTGAATGACCCAAAATAAAAACACTTCGGATTGCGACAACACAGAGACGCTGATAAACAACTGTTTTGTCTGCAGTGAACAATTAGAGCAGGCTTTGCAGGGACCCATTTTGGTGCAAAATAATCTTTTTGGGAAGTTATTGTTTTTTTAAAACCCCCCTTTTTTTGGAAACTGATTTTAATTGGCAGAATGAAAGTTCGGAAAAAACAGTACGCCAGAAGAATTATTCTCAACATTCGTCATACACATACAACATCTGGATTTTCTTTCCTTCCCTCTGTCACTGTTTAATCATCAGTCAATGACGAACACTACATTACAAGACCTAAATCTTTATTACGTTACGTTTTTCTTGGACTCACTGTAAGTTGCACTGTGGGACATGTTGGAACAAGCATTTGTGACCTTGTGCTGGACTGATATCAACCAAAAAGATCATCAAACAGTGCTTCTATAGTGGTAACATCATACTATGTGACCATAACACAACCTGGAACTGACTTTTAACTAACTCTTAAACAACACTGGAAGAGAGAAACAGTTCTCTGGCCTCACAACAGCAACAGTAGATGAAATATGCCAGCAGCTTCTTATGATTAAGACATAAGACTGAAGAAAAGAAGAACAGCTTTAATGTCATTGCACACAAGTTACAACAAAATTTAGTTTGGCAGCATTCTCCAATAGCAAGTTGATGTCACTTCAGTGACACACACAGAAATTATTGTGTACAGAAATTTATAAGTGTAAACCGACCCCTGTGCTGTGCAGTGTTTTATAAAGTCTCACTTCAAACTAAATCCCTGTCCACACATAAAGCGATTCACGCATCATCCATCAATTTGTAGCTGACAGTCGGTCGCTAGTGGACGTTCCAGGCTCTGGTTGCCTTGGTAACACATTTATATATTTTCCACCCCAAATGTTTCAAAGTAAAACAAGTAGAATATAAAACAAATATGTTGTAAGTGTATGGCCAAAGCTAGTCCTTATTGGTATCACGGTCCAAAAGTCAACAAATATGTGGTGAAAGTCGAGTTGATAAGTTTATGACGTCACACATAAAAAAAGGCAGTAGAAAATATATTCTTGAGCTGAATACATATTCTAGTGTCTCGGACAAATGAAGCTATGGAGGCTTTTCTGCAAGGTAACTGAAGCTTGAACATGGATACTGAAGGCCGTAGCCCACGACAGCACCATAAACTTGTCTGACACTTATAATATGCGCTAAAAAGACTCTCAGCTCTACCATAACTTCTTTCTCTCACATGGTGCATTCACTGACATCAAGAACAAAAAAAACCCACACTCTATAACCACAGCAACTAATGAAACGCATAATATGATTAGCCTGTATAAATTGGCACAGTAAATAGCATTTAATAGTACTTCACAGTCAAGTCTTTTCCATGTATAACAGCTGAAGGTCTAATGAGTAACTAAATTCACCGTCATATTGTTGATTTGCAGTCCCCTCTTCTCTATTACCACAGGATGTGAAGTTTTTAATTGACTGCCGTTGAGAGGATGTGGACCGTTCCTCTGCTAATGTTCAGAGTTCAAAGTTTGACCATGGAATAAGCACACTGTCTGCCACTGCCTACCAACCTCAAAGTGTGTTGATGCCATTTCAAGGGACTTTTTTCTTTTATCTCAGTTAAAATTCTCAGAAGTCTATGCATGAGTATTAAATTGCTGGAATATCCCTTTAAGTGTTCTTCCACAGGTTTCCCCAGTGGCTCAGGAAACCACTGAAGGAAAGACGAAACTTGACAGACAAATTTGAGTCAAAGAATATATGTGGCTGTCTCACCATAGTGGAATTGAGGATTTACTGACTTCCGGGGTGACTAATAGACAGACAGAAAGGTTGGTTTAATTCAGATGAGACATGTGCCCTCTCTTCCTCTCTCTCTCTCTCAATATGTGTGTGTCAGCAGCTCACTCAAGCAGGATAATTCAGTTCTCACACTGCGGATAAGGACTTCTATCCAGCTTTAGTCTGTCACAACATTTGTTCCACATTTAAATTAGACTGCTGCAGTAGGATGATTGCATATAGATTTGCAGAAGGGGGGGGGGGGGGCACAAGGATGGGCAGAGGGGGGGTATGAGGAAAACACGGGGCAAAAGAAAGAAAGAGAGGGGAGAGAAAACACAAGGGAGAGATGAGGGGGAGAGCTGGTAGGGAGGACAGAAAACACAAAGGAACAGTGCTACTTTTCTTTGCCAGAGACATTCACTACAATCAACTGTTGTTGTTTCACCATCAGTGTGGTTCCCATGACAACTGTCCTGGATTCTGATGAATGTACTTCAACCCAACAACACACATTTATTATAAATAGGATGGAAATCAGAAGCAACACGTACAACCATGCAAACGCACCAATTTAGTTAAGATAGAGATAATACAGACAGAGCAACAGGTTAACGAACAACGTGAACGGTACAGTACGACCACACTACTCTGACAAACTGGATGCAGACAGCTGTGATAAATGTTACATTTGGGTACATATTTCACAGGCATTCTCCTCTCTTTCGGATGTCTTTCAGTTTCTGTGTTTCTGTTTAAATTCGTGTCCGTTATGGAAAATGACAAAAACAGCCTCAGAGCAACCTACACATTGAAAATGCCAGCTTTTAAAGGGGAACTGGATCGTGTAGTGAGGCAGGCATTCAGTGAATGGTTGTAAACATCTACGGAGTAGAATTTATGCTATTTGCTATCTATCTATCTATCTATCTTTGACATTCTTGTACAACTCATTTTCGGACAGTGCCATTGTCAATCAGCACTGATTTGTTGGTTGGCTTGAAATGAGTTAAGTCAGAGTAGCCGGACGCGCTTGAACGTATTATTTTTATCTTTTTTTGGCTGGTAGTATGAACACACCATTAGGCACAAATTACAAAGCAGTTTCATTTTACATCATTCAAGCTGTTTCAGTGTTTTAAATCTAGGAATTAAATAAACGTAGCTGTTGAAGGGTACTGGGCATTTGTCTTTTTTATCGGTGAAGTCGTATCACACAGCCAACTTACTGTATGTCTTTTATGATTTGATGGCCAGGATAGCGCTTACCTCAACAAGCAAGCCAAATATCCCCCTTATCCCAGAATAATAATGAGGGCAGCCAGAACATTTCACACTGCTGATGCATCGCTCTAGACTTAAGTCAGGCTGTGTAGGACTGCCAGCGCACTGGATGGTGGATCTCAAAGGCTTCTTTCAGATTTTTCCAGACTCACTCATTGCTGTTTCTCTGAACAAACAGACAGCGTCAAAACCAAACAGCATTTAAACATAACCCACCATAACTTACTAATCGAAGCTACGCACAAGAAGCTAATTTATCTGCTGTAGCACCTCAAAAAGCTTAGAAACGTACCTGCAAATGTTTGGTTGGAGATGCCAAATGGTCAAGTCTTCATTGTCAAGTGCCACTGATAACAAAAATACGTCTGCATTATGACGAGAGTGCAGGTTAAAGAACCATTTTTAAAATGATCGTATTGAAACGGTATGAAGCTAAAACGCAGTCTGTTTGTGGTTATTTGTTTTATGTCTGCCATAAACTAAAACCACAACCTCTCTTATTCTGTTTAAAAGGCGGTTGGCTAGTGTCAAAGCTGCCTGTGTGAAAGCACTTTACTCTAAAACATAAAGTCAGGCCGACAGCAATTTGTAAATTTCTCAGTGTGGATGTTTGGTGAGGTGGTAGTAGGAGATTTTCAATTTGATTCACCACCGACAAAAAAAAAACAATAACACAAAACCGAATACATCGATTACACTCAGGTAAAGTCGTGCACTGAAACACCAACAAACACTGAAGGGTGCATTTAAAATACAAGTTTCCTCGAGACAGCGTCAAGGGGTAAAAGCTTACAGTGTTTATGGCAGACTACAGTAGAGAACGCAGGTTTTCTGGAGCCAAGGTATGAGTACGGTGGACACGTGATCTAGGAGAATACAAGGAAGGTAAGACTTTTATGAATTTATTTATGATTGGACACTACATATGACAAGTCTGGTATCGGATTGGGCGGCTAAAATACTTGGTACATTGGGATATTCCTACTTTCAACATAGTAATGGGTCTTTGTTCAATACTGTAGCAATATTACAGTTACAGACGTCAAAAAGTAATGTTATACGTATCACACCACCCGAAAAACTGCACTGTTATGTTTAATGGTTTGACAAAAAAAAAAAAAACCTAAAATAATCTAAACAATGCATACACTTTAATAACAATGGCAAATTTAAATTTCACATTACAACTTCCTGCCTTTTACATTTAGAGCTAGCATTCTGGTTAATAATCTTCAACAAGATTTTACAGAGTTTGACACAAACGCCACTAAAATGAGCAGGCTAGCGTTCGGGGCAGCGGGTTCAGCAGGTGGATATAATGAATATAAACTGTGTTGTAAAAGCTCCAGACAAATGCATCCTCTTATCAGGAAAAGCACAAAGTGTAGGCTTCCTGTTTTCACTTTTAAATGTATTTTCACTAAACACATTATAAAGCCATTCAGTGCTCATACCAGAGCCAGAAGCAAAATGCGCTCTGGATATATGAGTGAGGCTGCATGTTTTACCCAAGTGGATGCGTGTGTCTGTATACTGTATATATGAGCACTGGCATGAAACTCTCTATGCGCGTACAGCACATGCGTGTCTATGCGTTTTGTGTGAGTAGGTGTCTGTCATATCCAGCAAGGGAATCATTTTCTGAGCGTGATCTCCCCAGCTCGGTGTCTCCGTCCCTCCCACACTCTCTCTGTTTCACCCCCCTCCCTCTCCCTCTCTAACTGATGGTGACAGTTGTTCTTTTTAAAGCAGAGTGGATCAGAATGCGGGCGGAGTGGCGTTTAATTATGGATGGCCTGTTTATCCTCCCAGGAGCACCCAGGGAGGGGAAACATCCATTCTAACTTCGCCAGCGAACGCCTCAACTGCGCTAATATGACAGGAGTCCGCGTAGTGATTCTGCGAGCTAACACCTCAAAGTCACAAATGCGCTAACCTCTGCTCAACACACGCGCAGCAAACACAACACTCATCCATTTGGAGTCGTCCATGTCCTGAAGCCCCTCATAGCTGCTAATAATTAAATCCAACTGCTGAATAAATATAGAAACGGGATTATTTGGACTAGGGTTAGAGGTCAGTCTTGTTGCTTCCACTGCCAGCATGAATTGGTTTTTCTTGGCAGTTTTAAGTTCTTTCATGTGTAGTGTAGATTCTTAGGGCTAGACATTTCAATTATTTTCATTTAATGAGTTGATTTGTGCTCCCCCATGAATTTAATGAGTACAAAATAATTTACAGTCCGACAAATGAGCCGGCTCCAGTCGACAAAGAAAGAAGTTAGTGAAGCTTTAGAAAAAGCTAGCAAATGAAGAGTGAATTTGGAAAGTTTCTAGATTCTTGCTTAAACTAAACTGAACGGGGTTTTGCTTGAGTTTTCTTGAAGACATTTCATCACAAATTCAAGGGGTTATTTCACTTGGATGAGTGACGAAATCATGATTAGTCTGGTTATCTCTATTTTAGATGATGGATTCGGGTATTTCACAAATCCACCCAGTTTACATGATGTACACTGAAACCACTGATTTATTAAAACATATTTAAAACTAAATGACCAATTACCTAAATATTTCCCTGGTTAGTACACAGGCATACAGTCATGTACATCTGCCTTTTCTATTCTTGTAAAGTGCTTAGTTTATACATTTGGACACCATGAGACCCTGCCAAAATCTACAGCAAAGAATTAAAAATTAATCAGGCTGTTGGGGAAAACCAGGGTTTTATCTGATGTAAACATTGGTAATCAATATAAACTTTACTTTTGCGGAGGGAGGCCTGCTGCTTAATTAAGTCTGCTTTTAAATCAATCTGTGGCAGTTTTACAAGAGAAGAAAGTCAATTTTTGCTCTACAGGCAGACACTTTTAAAATGAATCCAATTCCGTTATGTACCTAACAATATGATACAGTGTGAATCCAGGACTGAATCTGGTTATGAAGTTTAAATTTAGTTTAATTTAGCCCGGAAGCCCAACCTGAATTTGAGTGGGTGAATTCTGGTCTGAAGTTGCATCATCAACTCATTACAAATGGTGATATTGTACCAGGCCCATCACATCCTATAGGTGGGCTTCACATGATGATACATATAATCTCAGCGCAGTCTGGTTGACTTTTCTCTGTTTACAGCAGAAAGGCTACTGTTTGAGAAATGATGTAGATGTAAAGGGCGTTCTGTAATCTGTTGCTCTGGTTAGTTGTATTAGTCGTAGAACTAGTTGCGGTTGTAATGCAGAGTTATTTATTTTTCTCTGTAGGTTGAAGCATACCTCATAAGTCCAAATGGTGCGGCTTCACCAGGCTACTTTGACATTTTTTTCAAACAAATTTTGGGGAGAGTGAAGCAGAAGTTTTACGTCGATGAGACAGACGGATCAAGATCATTCCAGTTACGGAATAATTTTGCAGTTTGGAGAAGTTATGAGGTTCATTAGCGGCAGATGATCAATGCGGTGACCATCACCTCCACCGATCATGTACTGTACCTTACAATAAAAAAGAATATTAAGATCAGAAATTCACTGAGAGGTTTGCTAGTCTCAGTTGACCTTATTTAATCAGAGCATTTCATCATCTTGCAACAGGATCCTCTGGATATTAGACCCAGACCTAGTCAGCAGTGCTAATGCTGCGTCTGGTTAAAGATTTTTTTTTTTTTCTTGTCTCACATTTCATTTACTTACAGTAAATCACCTGACAGAGCAAAATGTGGCAAATGTGTTGCGGCAGAAGAAGTGTAAATAAGAAGTAAAGAGATACTTTATTGATTCCTATAGGAGGTAAGAGTCACAGTCTGCAGGCGCTTCAGAGTGAAGGTCAGTAAAAGCACCACCAGAGCTGGTAAAGATTCAGCGCCGTGTACAGCGGGGTGAACGTTTGCTGCTTGAACCCATAAATGATGATTCACATGCACGCACACAAAAGTAAAGAACTCAAACTACTGTGGTTAAGAGCAGGCAGACAACGCAGGTCATCCATAATTCACTTATGGCATGCGCCTTTCTCGTGTGTCTCTGCGTCTGTGTCTTAACATCTCCCGTGATCTCCCTTCTGCACAGATGAATATTCACCAAAAACCTCTCAACAACGTGGACTTGTTTTCATTATGTTTAATGCAAAAGACTGTTAGATGGTCCCAAACGTAGGAAAATCAGAACATGCTGTTTCTCATGAAGGAGGCCTGCTCGCTGAAAAGGGTGGTTCAAGTGCGCCCAGATGGGCATGTCACACAAACACGCACAGACGGACACACAAAAAATATGTAGCTTTAGTCTAATCTTTATTTTTGCAAAGGAGTCTGAGATTGCCGTTTCAGCCTCATATAGTAAGGTTCGTATGTCTTTTATGTCTTTTTTCTTTTTTTTTTTCCACAAATAACACTAGATGAGTAACGCCAGACCATGACTAACTCCAGAAATACATAAATAACAGAAATCAGTGCACCGCTACCCCGCACACTGAAGGTCTAATGCTTTCAGTAACTTGCGTGACTTCATACTTTTATTTACAGAGATTTATCCTTTTTATTGTTTCCATTAATTTTTACACACAACAAATTACTCCGTTTTCCATTTTTGCTAAGTGGAAATAGAGAAAAAAAAAAGAACGCTTTGACATTTTAACTCAGGGGGAAAAAAATGCTCAATCAATAAAAGCTCAAAACAATAAAGATGCGATGAAAGTCTAATCAGTGTGTACTGATGAGGAGACGTAACCTTCCACTTGCAAATGTTTGCAGTTTTCCCACATATTTTTTGTTCACTGGAGGTTTGACTTGCACTGTTAATTATATCTGCGTGTTGCACCATCTTCTTCTGGAGCGGTCTTAAACAACTTCAAAATTTGTAATGACTAAAGTTGTATCTAGTTAACGGGAAAACCAAATGGAGACGCAACCTTTGACATAAATATATCTACGAGTCCCAAAATAGTTTGATTTGAGGAGGAATGAGACGAAGTGAAGTCAGCCACCTTCCCTGTGATGCTGAAGGCTCTGCAAGAGCTAATGTCAGTGTTGTGAATGCAGACAAATTAGCAGTTACACCCAGAGTTCATAGAGCCGTCTTGCAGCTCCTGCTGTATCTGTAAAATGTGCTCATGTGACTCAGCCGAGGTTTAGCCACATCACTCTGAGTTTTAGCCCGTGCAAACAAATTCTTTCTCAGTATGTGGTGCCAGACTGAAAAGTCTTGCTTGGGATTCTGAGATGAATGTGTTTCTCCGACAGCGTCTATCTCATCCTCAAAGCCCCAAACCAATCACTCAGTCCTCTAATGACTGAGGCTCATTTAGCCCTTTCCCTCTGAAGGCATGAAAAGTGCTGGGAGTGCCCCAGTGGGAGGTTGGGAATTTGAGTTTTGAAGTACTTTATGTGTTTCTCTTAATTTCCTCAAACTCTTTAATGTTTGTCTATATTTAATGTGTGTGTGTGTGTGTGTGTGTGTGTGTGTGTGTGTGTGTGTGTGTGTGTGTGTGTGTGTGAGTGTGTGTGTGTGCGCTAACTGCTTGAGAGTGCATGTGGTTGACTGAGAGTGTAATCGAGAGTGTTTGCACGAGAACTTGTGTGCGAGGGTGAATCGAGAAAAATTTTAATTAGTTCATGTAGCAACATATTGTGGCAATATGTGGTAAACAGAAAACCAGATGTTTATTGTTTTTAACGGTTTAATGACAGTGATCTCTGCCCGTGCTGCATGTTGGAAAGTTGTCTAAGATGTCTGCAGCCAGTCCCCGAGAAAACAAACTTCTGAAAACCAAGAGAGATCAATGACCATAGAATTCTAATGGATAAACACGTAAATACAAAACTAAATTATTATTATATTATACTGACATGAATCTTATGTCTTGTGTTATGTTTAATAATGTCAGTGATAGTTTTAGAAGACGTTGCTCAATGAAAATGTATCAAATAATGTGCTGTTCCTTATTAAAGGAGCACAAAGAGACATTACAAATAAAATGAATGAATGTGAATATGAGCCTTATTGGGCAGCTCTATCATTAACTAGGTGTTGTAATGTTTGCAGCTGCACCAGTTAAATCCCCTATATTCATTGTCATGTTCATAACCAGTTTGAGATTAGCATTGGCTTGTGATATGGAGCATTGTTGTTGGGGGTCCCTATCGGTGGCTGTCGTAGCAAAAAAACATGGATGCACATGGTTAGCGATCATTTTTACTGTATATGGACTGTGGTATTAAATCGATGACTGGCCGGGATTAAGTGTGCCAAGAAAACATTCCCCCACACCCCTGCACCAGCACCACCAGCCTGGACTGTTAACATAAGGCTGGTTGGGTCCATGGATTCATGCTGTTGATGCCAATATTTGACCCAACCATCTGTGCGCCTCAGAAGTTTTTGCCGTTTTAAACTCGAGCCTCCGACCACTTTATGCATGATCTTATTAAATGTTGCATTAAGTGTAAAAACTGCAATTCTTCAAATGACCACTTGAGGCTGGCTCCAAAAGTACGTCCATTTTACGCAGACCCTAATGTTAAAACACCCGGTTTTAAAGCTGAAATAGACAAGTTTACAGCCTGGTTTTGGTCTCTGTACCGATTCATACAACTGTACATGTGACTGAACTTACCCATTTAAACCAAATTAAGGATTAAAGTTATGCATAATTAAAGGTGTGGCTGCTGTGAGTGGAAGGTCGCTAACTGTTTGCTTCAAATGCACCGCTGCAACATGACCGGCTGATTGGATGGATGCATGAATATGCAGGTGTTTATCAGGTGCTATTACAGATACGGTGAATACATAATATTGATCAAGCTCTAAAGACACGCTACCCCTACCCTATACCTTATTTGTTGTTCCAAAACCGGAAGCTTTTCCCAGACAGGTCGGTTTGTTCGAGCTGGTGTGAACGCAGCTATCGCAACCTGTTCTGCAGCAAATCAAGTGAGCTGAGGTTAGAGAGAGCTAGTATTTATAAGCTTATTAAATTATCTGAGCAAGCAGTTTTCATGACGCGTCTTTGGAAAAAACTGTTAGAGAAACTGATAGACTAGGTCACAGTGTCTTCTCCTTCTTAAATCTATTAAAGATGAGAAAGCACAATTTAACATTTTCAACTTTCTGAACATTAACACCGTTGTCACTATTAACTATTGGCACCAACATTAAAACACTGTTAGAAAAAAACAGAAGCAGACGAGAGAAATATAATTAATCCTTACTTTAAATAATGTTAGCGGGTGCGACGTGAAGGATCTCTAAGTGTGAATTAGGATCACTGCAACGTGTCAAAGCAAAGCAGAGCGGCTGTGTAGTCCTCATTTTCACTCTCACTCTTCCTGCTAGACATCCTTCCTCCTCTCCTCCGAGAATTCCTTTTTCAAGTCAATGAGCTCTGAACATGTAGTCATGAAGACAGATCCACTGCATCCATTCACTAGTTCATCGGTTTTCTTGTAGTATGACACGAATCCCATGTCACTCCCCTACCCTAACTCACACCTTAAACGTCCTCATCTTATAATTTATTTAAACATCGTGGAGACTTGCTTTTTTTCTTTTTTTGCCCAAAAGCAGTCCACGCTTGAATGTGTTAAAATATCGCCACAACATGAGTAGTAGAAGTACACTCACACACACACACACCTTCAGGACAGGAAGAGACCAGGAAGTGCCCACAGGCGTCAGCCAATCAGAGTGCAGCACACAGCAGGAAAATGCCCCCAGGTTTGCCCACCACATGCGCACAAACGCACACTCACACACAGACTCGTGAGCACATGCGCGAAAATGCACAGACCTTCCTATAGGTCTGTTCGCCATAGCGCCTGGGGAGTAAGACCAGTATGGAGAGGACACTGGGAAGGACTGCAGACGCACATGGACACACACACTTTCTCTCTGACACACTCACACACACGCATGCATGCACACACACACACACACATACACAGGGGAGCAGGATAAAAATACTGTGCTGACAAGTCAATTAATCAGATGTGAAGGTGCTGAGCAGAACAATCCTCTACCAGGCTGGAGTTCAAAAACACTGTGTGTGTGTGTGTGTGAGCATTTCAGTGTTTCTTTGTGTGTGAGGCTGAATTTTCTGTGCTTAATAGCCTGTGTCATAAGCTGTTGATCAGAACATTTTAACAAATAAGTTGAAACTGCTGTGGGTTTTTTTTTTCTCCGTGTCGACTGTGGAGCCGCGCTGTTTAAGACTTCTCTTCTCTCTTCGTTACGATTTATGTTCCTGAAAATATTGTGAGTTCAGTTCAACAAAACAGGTGTAATTTTACATGCGGCATATATGTGCACACAGTAAAACAAAGCAATTAAAGGCAAAAATAGAAAATTAAAATATATTGTGTGCTTGTGTTGCTCAGGTTGAAGCCGGGCAGGTTTTATATGCACTACATGTAGTGCGTACAGGAGTGTGCCATAGTTACAACATATGCATTCTTTTTACAGGTAGACCTTGTAAAGGCTTCGTTCACACCTTGCACAGAATTGTAACATAATTTGTGCTGAAGCAATAAACTAAAGAGGAAGCCATGCTCTTCTGAAAACGGATGTTTTCTGTTTCTTTTGCGTCTAAGGTTATTTCATTCATAACGAAACACAAAAGCACTTATTACAGTAAATCAGTGAGAAATGTCCTAAATATTTACTGCAGGTTTCTACCTCCTTCCCTTAAGTAAATCACAAAACCTTCTTTATTAAACGCTGCATCTTTGAGACTCTAATTACAAAGATTGGCGATCTTCAACAAACTTTTGTTTGGCAGAAAACAATGGCTGAAGGCCTGGGCGTCGGTAGGAGATAACGGTTTCCTCCCGAGAAGCAAGAGTAGTGGGAAAAACCTTTGATTATATGTTTCCCACATTCAAAGGAGAAACGTGTCTGTCTTATTTTCGTGCTTCTGACGGAAACTTTTTATCCACGAGTCCTATTTTTTGAAACTTAACCGCAGCATAATAGTACCTAAGGGAGGTTTTGGAGTGTGTCAATCTGTCCACGTCGTAGGAGGTGGCTCCTTTATTGTAAAGATATTATTATCTTACTGAAAGCTGACCGTTTATAGTCCCGTCTGGTCCCTTTTTATTTACTGTGCTACACAACAAAACAACTGGCTGCTTCTCTGATGCCACGGTGTTACTGCGATTCCAGAGGTGGGTCATTTAACCGGTAGCTCACTGATCAACTTTTGTTGAGAAATCGTCGAACCTACTTCAAAACTCATCAATGGCCAGCGTGCACTGTCAGCGCCACTCAGGTGTGTTTGGTTTGAAATCAGCAGTGTGACGGACTGATGGACAGATATCTCCTGAGCGGTGCTGAAGCAGTCAATCAGCAGTGGGTACTGCGGTAATGACAGGGATGTGTGCACTCCCTCAGGAAGAGCTGTCAGGTCAATGGATCACTGCCACTCTGACACGCGCAAACACACACACGAGCCGTAACAATGCCTATAAAATATGCTGCCATTTTGCCTGTGCACACACGGTGAAACTCCCAGACACACAAACAGTTCAGTGTTTACAGACTCCCATGCTGCTTCTGTCCCGTTATTCATTACGGATTCTTCCCAAGGGATTGACATGCACACGCAAACACAAACACATTTCAAGTGCTCCTTTGCATCCACTGAACTGGATTAGAACCGGCACTGTGTTTAACGAACAGAGGTTCAAGGATGAGGATATCTAAGGATACATAAAGCATCGGCTGCTCTGCACGGCTACCCACTGCCGCTGCAGAGAGTCAACTGAATTGTGCTGGTTCACGGATGCTTCCAAATCTTGTTTGTTCCAGGATATTTTATCTGGCTCTGTGTTTCAGGCTGAGCAACCACATTGACTCAGTTTGGGTTCCCACATGGCAAAAGCACTAATATGTTTTAAATTGGACTGAGCCCTGGAGTAAGAAACTGCAATCCCTCAGTTTGGGATCCTGTGTGACAGAAGAGCAATTAGATTATAACAGACGTGGATCAAAGACTCTGTTAAATTCCAAATTACTCAACCTCTGACATGCTGTATGGGATTTTAATATTTTCCATACAGCTATAATTTCAGCAGCAGCAAAGTTCAACGCCTTTATGTTCATATTATATTAATCATTAGTCATTAATAGGACCCTTTCAACCTTTTCCGTCAACATTTCCAGTTTAATCATTCTTTCGCCAAACAGAACCACAGAGCTTATAGTTAGGACTGGATGTTGTGTAGACAAAATGTGTAGCATTCAGGTTGTATTTATATGTCTGTCTGTATCTCCTAAGATAAAGTCTTGATGACGAAAGTGATTGAAAGGTTCCAGAGGTGAAGATTACTGAGTAGACTATTAGATTTTTGTGAGAATTTTTTTTTTTTAAATATTTGTGTAGACATACTTTAAACACCTTATCCATTAAGTGCATTATTAGGATTTAGGATTTGATTTAACATCTAATTCATAGGTCTTCAACAGGGGGTCCGTGGCCCCTAGGGGGTCCGGAGAGGTACTGCAGGGGGGTCGCTAAATCTTTGGTTGATTAGACATTTTTATATACATTCATTTTTTTCCTCACAAATTTAAATTTCTTTAAATACACATTAACGTGAATCCAACATATTTTAGTAAAGGGATGAGGAGTAGCTTAATATTGAATGCAAAATGATAATAATGATGTGTATTTATAAACAGCACTAGGCCAAGTTTAATATAGAACACATATAGTAGGTAGGGGGTCCCTACTTAAGCTCTCCATCAGACACAAGATTCTTCTCCTTGTGTCTTTATGTTGATTTTACTACTTCTCTGTTTTCCCAGCCCTGATGGTCCGTTCCGCCCTCATTGGTTTCACCTGTGTAGTGTTAACCCATCAGCCCTCGTGTGTACAAAGCAGTACAAAGCGAGTAAAATGCTCCTGATCCGTACCGACACTGGTTATGTGCTGTATATGTCCATAAAAAAAAATACCTTACACACATGTACACCGATCAAGCATAACATCATGACCTTTCTCAGACTGTGTGTCTTGAATTTGGCTCCCACCTTCCGTGTTACACCAGTGACAGTTGTTCATCTTGTGAACTTGGACCTTCTTGTCAATTCCCATTTACCCATTTGAAGACAGCCCTCGATGTTTAGAGCCCTTTTATCAAAAGGTGATTAAAGCCAACAGGCTGACAGCTTTCTGTTTTCTCAGAAACTGCGACTGAAGTGGAACCACACAAAGAAAAAAAAGATTTAGTCACAAGAATGAATATATGTTCCCTCCTGTCCAAACCCTCAAAGCACAGCTCTCCACAGTCCCATAACTTGGCTCAATCACATCTGTCAGTCCCAATCCATCCTCCTCTGCTCCCTGGAAAAAAACTCTCTTCTCTCCCCGCTTGCCTCTTAGGGTCGACTGACTTTGCTGCAATGATCGTTTATGAAAATCATCTCCATCTTCCCGTAATTTAAATATAAATGGACTGTGTGAGACGCGCTTCAGACAGAGCAGGCTGTGGTAAACAGGTTGTTTTAATGACCCCTCATATCATGCGGGGACATGGTTGTTTACAGACAAACAGGAAGCGGTCAGACTTGTTTACCAATTAAACAGCGGTGACAGATGTGTTTACAATCCTCAAACACGGCCAGCCGCTGATGATTTTAATATTTATACCTGGGCTCTCCTGAAAGCACACAGGAGACGAATGCATATAGAATACCTGAAGCAGATTGAATTTTACGCTTAATAACTGGAAATGTTGAAGGCGCACAGAGAAATGAGTAAGGCTTTCTTGTGGTTGCAGGAAATGCTGCAAACGCTAAAGCTAAAAGTTCAGCACTGATTCAGACCGATGGATGGGACGGATAATCAACACATTAAACTCACCAAGTCTCACCAAGTATTTTATGTTTAATGCATTATAAGCAAAGACAAACTTCCTGGTTAGTAATATTAGACTGTTTAACCCATCAGGAAGCGTGTGATTAGGGGTTCGGGTCACTTCAGTGGCGTGGATCTCTCCGGAAAGACGACTATAGAACATTTCTGCAGGACTATCGCCTCTGACTTGTGGCTTTGCCTCCATTTATTGCTTTTGTTTTCATCATCCTCTGCAGTGTAGTTCGCTACAGGTGTAGCTGCCTATAGAAATGATTCATAATTTATTTCATGTTTGCAGCTTTGCAGTAGGAAGGGGAGTAATAAAAAAAAACAGGGAGAGGGAGAGGTACACAAAACAGTGGCGGAGAGGTAAAGAAGCGTGCACGTGAGAGAAAGAGGCAGATGAGAGACAGAGTGTCAGATAGACAATAACAGAGAAGAAGAAAGAAGGCAGAGTGAGGTAAAAGGATATACAACGCAAGAGCAGAAGAAGAAGAAGAAGAAGAAGAAGAAGAAGAAGAAGAAGAGGGATTGTGGGTATGTAGAGATTTACCACACATATTGTCTGAATGGATTTCCAGGGAATGTGGTGATGTAAGAAATCGAATGTAGGTCAAATCAAACAGCACTGATATGCAAAATATGCCACATTAGTTAAGGTACAATAACAAATAAATCACACGCAGGAAAAAAAAAGGAAACGGAAATGGAGATCAATGTAGAATTACACCAAAGTATTTAATTTATCATGCTCACGTGTCAGGGGATTACACACCGACTCCAAGTTGAATTAACTTGAATTTAAGATTCTTAGTATTTCTCCTTAGAACACGATCACATAAAGAGAGGGAAACTTTGCATGTATAATACCTGTGCGGGAGGCCTTTGATATTGTCTTTGTGCATTCGTTTTCATGTTCCCATGCCGCCAGGGCAGCGCGAACCTCACCACTGCACGCTTACACTTTCTTTGATGCTGAGACGGAAATTCATCATAATATTAATGATCTTTGGCCTTCACATTCCACCCGCTGCCTTTATGTGTTTCTCATTTAACTGAAGACGGCATTAGCCACGCATTAAAGTGTCAAAGTCCTTCATTACGTCTCAGTCAGCCAGTGCTTGTAAGAAGACGTCCGTTTTTGAAAATACGTACAGGTATGCATTGTTTTTATTTGAATTAATTTGGAGCAACATTTGGGGCTTTTCACTCAACACGAAGACAAAAAGAAAACCTGTCACAGATCTGACTTAAATACAGAGATCTTGTAATTTTACCAAGCTTCTTGGTAATTTGGGTTCTATCGTTCTTAGGGCTGCTACAAATTATGCTTTTTTTCAACCCGTTAATCCATTGGTTTTCCTAACTTTTAGGCTTTTATTCAAACATTTGGTCAATTATGTACTTATTCTTTTTAAACAGTAACTTTTACTTAATAATATCATTCAATAGTTTACTTATGCAGTGTAATCCTTATTAGGAAAGATTATCTTCTACCATTAATTAGCGTACAGTGTGTGTACGGTCGACTTCAATGACTTGAATTGACTGTAATATGAAATGCACCTGTATTATAAGCTTATAGGTCTATATGTGCATAAACAAACTGCTTACAACCCTGGAATACAACGCTGCCACATTAGCCGGTGCTGCTCTAGTGAGTCTTTAGCGAGTTCTGGTCAAACTCCAGTTAATAACACCCACTGACCGTCAACCAAGAACAAGCTGAGTGTAATACTGAGGCCGCTATCTTGTAATTTTGAGGTCCTTTGTTTAAAGAATTTCCACATTTCTGTCCATATGTTAGCCGCTTTCCTGGAAATGTACATTTGAAGAGAAATACGACTTTGTATTCCAGTCATATCAAAGTATTTATGCAATAGCCACTGGTTGATGGCCCTAAGGGTTCAATCTACACCGCACACCGTGTGGGCAACTATAAATACTGGTTTGGATGGCAAATCGGGTGCAAATTCATGGGGACCCATGTAGCTTCACAGCATGGAGACCTGTTCACAGACAGAGCAAGTTCAAAACCCTGAGTGAAACCTCAAAGGACGGTGAGACATGCACAGCAGCATACATAAGCAACATTTTGCTGTCTTTCAACAGATTCGGCGGTTATTATGTGGCAGCATATGAATATTTAACATATTCAGGAATACTGTCAGTAAAACAGACTTCATAGAGGAGTGAGGGGGGGTACTTTCTAAATCACTTGAGGTCCCCTAGTAATACTAATCTCGTGTGAATAGGGCTTTGGAGACAGAATGTGACAGAATAACTAGAATGAGAAAAAAGGCGCTCTACACCTGCAAACTGTTTAAATAAAAGATTCACAGGGAGGAGAAAGATGGTTTAAAACAGTTTTTGTCAGATTTGAAGAATAAAGGTTTTAATATAACAACACCCCACTGGCAAAGGAAGCGATATTACCCAGCAATGCAGACGGAAAACGAGCAATGACCTTCTTGAACTATAGATTATTTTCTGCTACATTAACAGACGCACACGCCAACTTACTGTTACACTGCGCGACTTTACACGACCTCAGCTGCCCTGTTTGATCCCCTCATGGTAACACGATAAGCAGACGGGACGTTGTGTTTGAATATAAGCCACGTTCTGCGCTTGAACGAGGTCCAGGTTCCTCCAAGCCAGTGCGACTATGCTCAGGGAGAGTCTGCCTCCCCGTTCAATGACTGCGGCATTAATCGATACTTTCAGTTAACAACTATAAAGCAAAGTGAGGCCACAATTTCACGCGGGAAAAGAGTACACTAAGTATAAAAAGTAAACTGCATTTTCAATTTAAATGCAAAAGCTCGCCCCCTCTGTCTCAGGGCCTGTGTTTGCGCACTGACTAAAGTGTGTTTGTCAGCCAGAGTTGTTATTTTTCTCTGCAGCATACGCCTCAATGGGCTGTCTGTCTTTTTGGATGGAGCTGGGCAAGACAAATTGACAGCTACACACACACACACCCACAAACACACGCACACATATATACAAATAAATATATATATATACTATATATACAATATATATATATATATATCAAACCCAACACACACACATGTAATGGAAACACAAGGGGTGTCGTGCACTGGTTGATGGACTGAGTGACAGTTTATTTTCAGGACTTAAATGAACAGAGGGAAAGACTTGATGCTGTGAGGCAAAGGAGAGCAGAGTAAAGAGAAGAATATGAGCCACACTTACTGCTTGAGGGCGGGCAGACTCAAAATTAGACTACACACGCACACACACACAGGCCTTTGTCACTGTCATGCAACTGTCTGCGGAGGTTGGATTCAATGGCCATTACCGGCAGAGTTGCTGAGCGAGCCGCGCGCGGCCACAGAACACAGACAGGATATAGATACGTAGATTCAGTGGTCACCCACGTGTCTCCCCGAGATCAGCGCTGCGGCAGAACTGCTAGAGCTCGGGCCGACGATTCATCTTGAAAGCGGCGCTGTAATACAGTAGATAATTGGATCTATTGTAATAACAAAAAGAGACCTTTTCTCTCTCACAGTTGGATGTCAGATCCTCCCTGAATCAAAAAATTCCACTGAGCGTGGATCAACAGCGCAGCGGAAAGAAAAAAAAGGAAAAAAATTTGCGTGACTTTGATCACGGCTGTGGTTTTAATGGGAGTCTGAACGGAATCGGCAGCTGCTGAAGCAGAAGTGGGTTTAATTAGTTAGAATAAAGGTCTGCAACGTTTTCCATTTTGTGAGCATGAAGAACATGACATAATGCAAAAAAAAAAAAAAAAACAACAACAACAAGAACAAAAAAAAAAACTGCAATAGCAGCAAGAAGAGCTGACTTTGGAGAATTTCCCTTCCAGTGGTTACACAGCAGAGGAAGAGGAAGAGAGAGGCCGTGAAGAGGAAAAGCAGAAGACGAGGAGGTCAGAGAAAGGGAGGGATCACACACCCTTCACCCTTCACCTCCTGCTCATCTCTCCCTCACCTTGTCTGAAGGTTTTTATAGAGGCTCTGTTTTGTCTATATGCTGCCTTTCTCCTCTTTGTCTCCTTCTCCCACTCATCCTCTTTTTTTCTCATCCCTTCCTCTGGTCCTCAGGCTACGTATAACATACATTTCCCCTATGTTTCTCCTCTACATACTCCTCCCGTTCTCGTGACTCCCTCCTCCTCCCCCCACCTCCCTCCCGCGACCGGATGTCCTCCACTCTCCTCTTCTCTGCTTCCCCTCCTCGAGACAGATTTCCACCCTGCATCACTTTCTTTTCTCCACACCTTTACTCCCCCCTTTACAGCTTCCTCCTCCTGTTCTCCTCCTCTTCTCTGCATACCGTCCACATCCTGCTTTCCCTCCTACCTATCCAGGCTGCTGTCCTCTACCCTCCTCCTCCTCCTCCTCTTCCTCTTCTCACTCCTATTGTCCCCTCCCTCCCTCCTTTTCTCCGCCTCTCCTCTCCTCTCTCTCTCCCTGTCCCAGGGCTCGTTAAACAATGTCCACATTCACCTGACATCATCTGCAGAGAGCCTCCTATAGGGGTGATAGTGTGTCCGAAAGAGAAAGTACGTAAGCACATACCGTCTAAATTAAAACGCTGCAATTGTGCATTCATTGTTTTGGGGAGGAAATAATAAGAGTTTTTAAAAGACTGGGTGTGTGCAGAGGTCCACGAAAAGTATAGGCAAAGTTCACTATAACCTATGTGCACACACACACACACACACACACAAAGGAAGCAGATTTGAAGCTGTACACTGAAAATAAAAAGGACAGAGACCGAATGAGAGATAAACAGAGGTTGTTGTGTTTTTTTGGTTTTGTTTTGTTTTTTTGTGTTTTGCAGTCGACTTTTATCGCTGCAGAACAATTGGTATTCACAAGAGTTCAGCACACAAGCTGTTGGTCTAGAGACGAGCATCCAACCCCGCGTCTTCCCCACCCGCTTCACACCCCCAAACTCACCCACCATCACGCTCCTCAGTCTCCTCTTTCTTTCAGTGTCTCTCCTTTTAATGCGCCTGCTGAGTCGCACAATAACCTTACCTTTCTGCCGCTCTGTCATCCCCTCTTATTGCCTCCCTTTATGCTTTTTTTTGTTGTTGTTGTTGTTGTTTTGTTTTTGGTCTGCAGATACGTCTTTCCCCCTTTTCTCTCCCTCACGCTCTCTTTTGCTTCCTCTGTGGATCCTTTGATGTCAGCTCATACCTGCTGTCACATACCACCTGTTCAGTTCTCAGCCGGAAAGGACCGGATTAAGCTAAACTACGACACACTGGACAGGACAGGGCCGAAGTAGGCTAGTCTGAACGAGGCTGGAAATATCAGGAAGGCTGAAAGGTAACAATAGAGACGAGTGAACAGCACACAGGTGAATGCCTTTTGCCTCAACTTTGGTTACCGGAAGTTAAATCCCTAAAATTCCAACCAACCTTTTATCAATATTAACTAACCAGTGTTAGCTAAATATCATTAATTCCCATTCCCGTTTAAATCCTGATCCATCAAGCAATATGAACTGATTATAGGACAATGGCTCCAAACTACCGGTCAGAGTCACAGAGAACTAACAGGCCGAGCGCTGCAGCAGACGACGTGACCCTCATAGAGTCCCGAGCTCAACATACATGGAGTCTATCTGGGACTACACAGAAGAGACAGAGGACACCGGGACACCGAGGATACACAGAGAAACTGGAACTCGGAACAATCCACCTTGAAGACTTTTCACTAGTGCGCTGAGGAGAACTGGTGCTGAATTAAAGGGAAACTGTGATTGCACCAAATGCATCAAGGTTTGGTGTTTTTTTTTTTTTTTAACTTTTTTACTTCACTTCGCATTAAGTCCATTGTTATTAGTGAACGTGTCCTCGCACAACATGGGCTTTAAAAAGACGAATAAAGAGAAATGCCATTCAGATGTCTCTGGAACAAAAATGGATTTTAATGTCTATCTATATACTGGGAAAAATGTGGAAAAGTTGGTGTATTGTATAAAAACCTGTTATGTTCAAGTGCAGTGGAAACAGGCTTAGCTTTAAAATCGTTACAAACGTCCACTGAGCCTTCTGCTCCACTTGGAAAAACAGTGGCAACGAAAACTTAGAAATGGATCTCTCCAGTTATATATGTTTTCTACATATGACAGTTTTACCTTTTGATTGTGGCACTTCTAAATGTGTCACCGTATGGTGCCTTCTTCTACTACAATGTCACCCAACAGGAGAATCATGGCCATGACACACCAGACTGATGGTTAACCAGCATTGGGCCCCTCATGAGGGTTACTGATCTTAGTTTTGGTGGCTTCAGTCGGCTGTCTTTTGAGGTGTGTCCAAAGTGCGGCTTCTTGTCGAGACAAAGGCGACGTGAGGTGACGCTACAGTCATTACTTGTTTGCTGTGTCGAGGCCTTCAGTGCTGCCACATGTTTATCTGGAGGGGAAACAGTTAATTCCTGTTTTTAAATTATCTCGCAGTTCTGTATAAATCTGCACCATGTTTGGACCGAACACTAGTTATTAACAATCTACTGCTATGCCGTAGATTGCCTTTCAGGTAAAAATGTGTAATTACTTTTTTTTTATTTATTTTTTTTTACAGGAGTAGCATCTTAAGGCAAAAAGCCCACACTGGCTTCAACATTTCCTTGATTTTTTTTCCTCCCCTGTCTGAGTTGGCTCTGATCTTTATCACGGTCATTTCAGTTCAATTAAAATAAAACCCTATGTTTAGTTTTTATCCGTCCTTTACGACTTTGTCCCTCTTTGCTCTTTGAGTTCCTTGTCTTTTCCTCTCCTGCCTCTCCCTTTTGGACCAGAGCAATAGGTTAGCTTGTTTCTCTAGCTTGCTCTCTGGCCATGATGACTCTGAAGTCCTGAAGAGACAAGTTAACATTGCTACAAATTAAAGAACGAGTGTGTGAGCGTGACAGAGAAGGAAGGGGAGAGAGTGTGTGTGTGTTCTCCCAGGTGACGGAGCATGGACGAGAGAGATACTCGTTTGATCCCTGGAACAAAGAGAGAGGGGAGGGCAAAGGAGAGAGCAGCAGAGAGAGACAGCGGGAGGCCAAGAGACAGCGAGAAAACGAGGAAGAAAGATGAGTGAGAGAAACAGATAGCTTGAGGGTGGAGGAGACAGCGAGACAGGACTTGTACATATATATATAAATATATATATATATGTAGAGAGAGAGAGAGACAGAAAAGAGGGAGAGACTGGGGGTTGGGAGGGATCAGGCCTCACGAGAACAGAGCTTTGTTGAAGGGGGTTTGAAGATCATGAGCAGCTTTGTCGCACAGAATGAGAGGGGAAAGAGAAACGTTGTGTCCAAAAAATCTGTCCACATGCACTCTCTAAGAGTAACATCGTATCCTATATGCTTTTAAATGTTATTATAAAGGCTAGTTATGTCTGACCTGACGAAATAAGAAAAAGTACTTTGTATATTACCTCTTATCTGCTATGCAAAGATTAAAAAAGAACACACTTTGTCTCTAAGCTAAAACAATTATTATAGTATTATAGTTGTGTAAGCTTGGGGTGGATGGATGGGCCAATAAACCACATTATAGCATAGATTTAATACTAAAACTGAAAATCTTTCCCCCAACCATGTTTATGTCCAGATAAAATTAATTATTAATCGCAAAATCTGTGGTTGATCGGACATTTTTTATACACATTTTTTTCACTTTCCCCCGCAAATTTAAATTTGTTTAAACACGCATTAACGTAAATTGAACATATTTTAGTGAAGGGATAAATGAAGCCCCCAGGGGAAATCCCAAAAGCAGCCTGCTCTGTTTATGTCAGGTATGTTTAGATTTACGGAAGTGAAAGAAATGTGCGTTCTTTTGCACCTAAGGTGAAATAACACTTAAACATAATTTCTCAGCGCACAATTTCCCCAATTTAATGTCTATTCCCATGGTATTGCACCATTTGTGTTTTCTGCAGCTGCACGGTCTACATCATCAGTGCACAGCACAGTGATTTCCTTTACCTTGCCTACACAATCAGTCCCAAGAAACAGCCTACACCACCACCGTGGCATTTCACTGATGTTGGAGAAAAAATTGCAACGGAAATCATTTTACGTCCTGTACGGTCATCACGCCTCTCGATCAGCAGGTACTGTAGTGAAAAATGTTGCGGCGTGCTGATACAGGTAAAAGGCGACAGGCAGAGGAGGAGGAGGAGGAGGAGGAGGAGAGAGAAGAAGAACCGGGGTGGAAAAAAAAATATCATGAAGAAGAGGTTGAAGCAAGGACCTACGTTTGTTTAGAAGCATGTTTGACATTTACAAAGCAGCTGAATTTTTAATAATGTCATTTAAGAAACGGTTTGACTTGTTCTAAAGGTGGTTTGGTTATAATTAACTTTCATGTTTGGACAAATAAAAACGATTGTGTGATGTTTCTAATCCAATTAAAATCCAATCCAGTTTTCATACTCTTGTCCAAGGCCACAGAATACATTACAACACGGCGGGATCACCTTCATGCACATATGCACACTATATTATTATGTACACTGTAAACCACCCCCTCAGACTCTTTCTCCTTCAAATCTCCTCTTCTTTTTTTTTCCCACCCCCACCAAAGACATTTCACAGCAGCGTTACACTGGTCTTTATTTAAATGAATCTGCAAGTAGAAAAAAACAAAACACGTGTTTTTCGGTCCGTGGTGATATCTAAACACTACTGTTAGTGAGTGAATTTAAATAAAACACTGACATCCATGCATTTATTAAACCTCGATTGTATGGGAATATATTTAAACTTTCTCGCCGCATAAAGCGAACTTTCGGTTTCTAAAGAATGTTCTTCGAGCCAACTGAAACCATCTTGTACTGAGGTGCCCTTGAGCAATGAATTTAGTCCCAGCAGAGTTTCTCTGAGGCCAACATGAGCAGATTGTAGGAAAGAACAAGTCTGCACACCAAAAAAAACATCTTGCAAAACATCTTGAAAAGTGGTAATGCCTGAGCGATCAGTAACTCTCGTCGCCCCTTCATACCTTGCTTTCCCCGACATACTACTGTATACTGTAAATGGCTCTCATTGGAAGTGCCTTAAAATAACACGAAAGTGTACAGCACATCCTTCATGTCGATGTCCCCAGTGGGAATTGAGCGAAAAGATATAAGACCGAGTTTCATGCAGAACGACCATAAGCCCAACCCCCACATCCCCACCCACATATACCTTTATTTCTTCTCCTTTCAGGGAGTTTTGTTATGATCCTCCAAACATGCCCATGAGACATGCGAGTCTAACAGAGAACAGACATATTTCTCAACAAGACGTTAATTTCCTCTGAGTGTTCGAGCATGATCATACACAAATCCTAAAAATAACAGTCTATTCAGTTTAAGCCAATCAAATTAAAGTTTTTATTTTCCATGTCTCATTGTGCTAC
Source organism: Mugil cephalus (assembly GCF_022458985.1). Lineage (NCBI taxonomy): Eukaryota > Metazoa > Chordata > Actinopteri > Mugiliformes > Mugilidae > Mugil > Mugil cephalus. The sequence continues at coordinate 10,224,183 of NC_061780.1, forward strand.
CACAGTACCCACACACTCAGTAGTATAACGAGGTTATATAACGTTCAGCTTGATACATAATGATGTGTCTTCATGTTAAAGAAACAAAGCCCAAGCCACAGTTATTACTATTGCAGCAAAAAGTTATTACAGAGAGGTAGGAGGTTGGGGTGGATGAACGGGTCAACAAACTAGAGATAGATTTTAATACTGGAGGAGAGCTGTTTGTTACGTCTTTCAGACCAAAGCATAAATTGGTCTTTAAAGCCTTATAATATTATTGCGTAACCTTGCTGTAGCTATGACAACAAAGCTGTTACAAGTCTGTATTTTGCAAGGAGTCTCTGTTAGTTAGTGGTGTGCCTGAAAAGACACATGTAACTGTTTATTCACATACACAGATATCATCATTGCCCGTTTCAAATCAGAATACTCCTACATGTATGTGAGTAGGGGGGTCAAACGTACGGCCCATGGGCCAAAACCGGCCCGTCAGAAGGTCAAATATGGCACAAAGGGATGAATGTGCAAAGTGCAGAAACTACATACAAGACATTAGCTATAATTTTTCAATAAAAGAAAATGCTATTCCTAATTTGTCCACTCGGGGTCAAACTGTTTTAGTAGAAGCTGCGAACATAACACAACACCGAGGACCAGAACTAAACTGTAGATGACAGCAATGTGCCTAAATTGGCACTTTTTTTCTTGAGAAATTTGAAGAAAGTTGTTCATAAAATGTTTTGTAAATGGTTAAGTTGACTGGTTGTTGACTAGCACCAGAGAAAACTGATTCAATAAAAACATTTAAAATTAGAGACAACAAAACAGCTTTAATGAAAATAAATACACGTGACGGTCAATCTCAAACCACAGACAAGATTAGAGGGTGCAGTAGTAGCTTCTAGCAAATATAAGGTTGATGAGGTTAATAAATCAGTCACCTCACATCTCATAGAAAGATTGTCAGTTTTTCTTTATTTCAGGTGAGTTTATTAGGTTAGCTAGCAATGATACCCTCACTGGCGAGAGGACGCACTACAAATAAAGTAAATCTCAAAAGCAAGTGATTTCAGTGAAGTTTGGGACAGGAGGCACAGGAGACATGTAAGCTAAATGGAGACGTGGCATTAAAAGGTGGTTTAGAAAGAAACAGATAAATGACCTTTTCTGCTACTGAAGAACTAATTGGCATACGCTACTAATTCAGTTAGTGACGCTTTAGTGATTTAGTGCGTTCAGTTCGGAGAAGGGCTAGCAGCATTTCAACATTATTCATGTGCTGCATATCTCCAGTGAAAACCCCCGTTTTAAGACGGGGCCAGAGAGGAGGCCGTGTTGGTAATTCACTGGTGGCCTCTGCCTCTGTTTTCTCTCCCTGTGCCGCTGAACTAGACACTGTTGAATTTAAGCTGCTAGCCTTTCCCTCTCCTTCTGTCTCTCTGTCAGACAAGAGCAGTAGAGAGTGCTGAATATGAGCTGGTAGCATGGTGAGTCAGCCAGCAGCTTTACATTTAACACATGCCAACGCTAGCAGGACTGAAAGGGAACGCAGAGGGGGAGCTTTCTCTCTCTGCGCCTTGCTCTCAGTCTGTGGCTCTCTTCCTATTCCTCCCTCTTCCTCTTTGGCTATTTCTCCCTTCCCTTTCCTTCTATCACATCTCCCTTTCCATCCTCTCCTCCTCCCCCCCCCCCCCCACCTTGTTACTCATTACCCATCGCCTCCCTCTATTTTTGCCTTCCCCCTCTATCTCTCGACCCCTCCCTCTCACCATCTCCCTCCCTCTTTCTCTCTCTCTGTAGTCTCCCAGTGGTCTTGCTGAGGGGCATATGCTGTTGCAGGGAGAAGGGGATGTCAGCTTGGATTTCAACACTGTCACAACAGGGGAACACACACATACGCACAAACACAAACTCACACACATGCAGGTACACGGCACAGGAAGCAAACGGTCACTTACAAAATGTGCTGCGTTTCCGCCACGCACGCACACACACACACACGCGCACACACACAAACAAACACGCACACACACACACACACACACACACAAACAAGCACACACATGCACAGTCAGACACAAATGTAAACATATATCAAGTGGCCACTTGTGCAATATGCACGCACAGACACACAATAAAAAGAGTCTCAACAGGGTAGAAAACAGTGCTTGTCTGCAAACTGCCTGACAGGCAGAAAATAGCCCTGTCTAAGGAGGTGAGGAGAGAAGAGGAGAGGAGAGAAGAGAAGAGAAGAGAAGAGAAGAGAAGAGAAGAGAAGAGAAGAGAAGAGAAGAGAAGAGAAGAGAAGAGAAGAGAAGAGAAGAGAAGAGAAGAGAAGAGATGGGAGCGTTGGACGAGGCAAGGCGACGAGTGTGAGGAAAGGAAGTGCAGGGGGAGTTGAGGGAGGAAAGGAGAGGAGTTGAAGAGATAAGGAGCAGAGAGAATAAAGGCCAAAAGAGAAGACAAAAGAAAATGTGTGCAGTGGATGGTACCCGAGGGCTGCACTGCTTTTCTATGGAAACCAGAGCACACCAGCTAACTGATACATGACAATTTCTTCAAAACAACCCATTCTTCCTTGCTTTTTATTTCCATCCCAGCAATTTCCTGCCGCTCCGTCCCTTTGTTTTCCTCTCTCACCCATTCAGTTGTGCTCTCTCCTCCCACCTAAATTCTCTCTCTTTCTCTCTCTCGCTCTCCTGATATGGTATCAATGACCTTAGCTCAGTACAGCATGGTCACACTGGCCTGACCAGAATCCCATTACTGACACCCTTCATGTGTAACATTACTGCGCTCTGTGTGTGTGTGTATGACTGTATACATGCGTGACATTGCCCTTTCCACAGCAGCAACAATATTATGGGTGGTGCGTAGCAGACAGACACAAGCTGACACGCACATGAACACACAAACCAGGACACTAATGCGCGCACACACAAAACGCATGCATGCTCTTAGCGACAAAAGTGGTACAATACGCGCCGAGGCACAGACACACACTTTCCAGAATTATTCTGTTCTTATTATTACAGCTCTCCTCTCTAAGGTTATTAATCCCCTACATCAGGGGTTTTTGAAACATTTCCGTCTGGGAACCAAGCTCATTAAAACTGCACTCATGTGGACCAGGAAAGAAATAATAATAATAATAAAAAAAAGACCTCAGAAACAATCTGTGAGTCGCAAGTAGTTTAAAGCTGCAGCAAAGTTTGTATGAAACCTTTATTTTTCATGTCGTGCCACTCATGAGGGTTTAAACCAACACCGCTGCTTAAACACATCTTTTGCCGTAGTTAAACAAATTCGTCGTAGACGAGGAGCGTCTGCTCCACTGCCTCTGAGGGGTTGCAGTGGGCGGGCTCTGCTATGATTATGTAAATCAACAGCAAATTTGCCAATAAGAAGCCGTTGTCTGGGGGGGGCGGTCCCACTCACTCATAAATCAAAACTTAGAAACAGTCTTTCTGATGACCTTAATGACATAACCTTTATGTACGAGGGAATGTGGGCATATTGTTATTATCTGGTCACCACCTGTTAGTGTAAAGAGACGCTTTAAAGAGCTGGCTCTTCTTCAATTCAATTATTCAAAGGAAACAAAATAAAAAAATATATTAAATTAAACTGAACTGAACCAGGAATTTTCACATATAAGGCTTGAAAATAGAGAAAAAATGCAATGCTTGTAGTCTACGGGACTAATTAAAGTTGAATGGATTGGATTTGATATTATCAGATGCTGTGTAACTTGCGTCCACCGTAATGTGGGTGTGTGGTTTGTTTAGTAAAGACGGAGCTGGCAGCCATGATATTAGATTTGAGTAAAAGCCTCCGCAAATGCATAAATTTAAACAGAAATCCCAATGATTTTAGACAAAGACTCTGATCAATGTAAGGAATCCAGCAAAAATACCTCATGGGTCACATGAAAAGCTCCTTATCTGACCATATATTACGTTCCAGCGTATAGATCCAGCGCAGCGGCTGTCAAACTCAACAAGGCTGGCTGATTTTTCTGCGAATTATTCTCAGTGATTAATGGTCTTATTACTATAGCCGCCCATCCCTCCTCCTCAAAAGCACACAAGAGAGACACAAAGACACAAGTCTATGATTAGAGGGGTGGAAAAGAGAGGAAAGGGGAGCGGGGCAGAAAATAGAAGGAGTATGAAGACGGGAAAACAGGCATGGCTGACAGAACTAACAACTACAAAATATGATGCGAGTTTGCAGTGGATGGGAATGGATTAACTTTTATACCATCATATCTTATTCAACACTCAAACTAAGACAAAATAAGAAATAACTACAGAGATAATACTAGAGAATTGCTCTTGAGCGCTGTTCTTGAATCAGCAGTGATAGCAACCATTGTTTTATATACTGTTGAGAACTTTTATTTTGGCTTTTATCTTGGGGTATGTAGTCGGAGCAGACTCTGGTAAGAGGTTGCTCCACAGTTTTATACTAGAAACAGTCATTGAAGGAATAGACAGAGAAAAGGCCGACTTTAAGAGTACAGACACAACAAACCAACATCAAAGAAATTACTGAAAGCTGACTGTAGTGTTGCCACACGTCGCCTGTGTCTGGACTAAAAAGCAACACTTGAGGACACTGAAAACACTTCAGCTAGTGGAAAGTTGGCACATCCATTCCACACCTGCATAAAAAGGAACCAACTCTTAATATCAGAAGGCAGCTGTTATCTATTTTCGTCATTCAAAGGTGGAAACCAGAAGAGCTACTATTAGCTGCAGGGCTAGGAACAGCTAAACACTTCTCCTGAATCATGCTGATCAGTAGATGATTATATTGCTGTGAACTTATTTACAGTATGCATTTGAATGTTCGGTTGAGACAAAGACGTGAAGGGCCTTTCGTGTAAGCCCTCTTGATGCCGTATACTTACTTTTTTCATATCCATTTCTTTTGCCGTGCACCGATTCCCTAAGCTGATAAGCCAATCAGAGTGGTGTACCTTGCATAGGTGTTCTGCCACTGATTCAACACGCTGAACAATCTGAAAAGCTGCTGTAATGAGGTCCAACTAGACACACTGCACAAACCTGGGGTGACAGGCGCTCTCAGACGGCTCGATGCCGACAAACAGCCGACTGTTGGCTTAAAGCAGTGGTTCCCTAAATGGGGAGTCGCAACTACAGGGGGGATGCAGCTTTATCACCAACCCTTCTTCTTCAGCAATCACTCGAAGTATGGTCGTTGGTGGGTCTGGTCACTTGTGGGTCGTCAGGTGGCGGTTGAGGTCGATCCTCGATCCACAGTCTCTATTGCAGTGGTTTAGGGAGTCATTTTGGTGGTGGATCTCGCCTTCCTCTGCTTTTTTGCTTCTGTGGCATGGTGGAGGTCCATCTCTAGCTGTATTGTGCCCTATGGACTGTCCTGCTCCTCATGTCTCTCTCGATGGCCTCCTCCCAGTTGTTGAGATTGAAGCAGTATTTTATGAAGTGGGTTTTGATGTTGTCTTTGTACCTGCTTCTTCTGCCTCCCTTGGATGCGCTTTTCTTCATTTAGCTGTCTTTTCTACATCTGCTTTGGAAGGTGGTTGTTGGGCATGCGAATAACATGGTCTGTCCATTAAAGCTGGTGCCTATTGGTGGTTGTGGTCATGCTGGCGATGTTGGCTTCCTTCAAGACACTGATGTATTTCCGTCTGTCTTCCCAGCTGATCCCATAAGGATCTTGTGGTATTGCTCCAGGGCTTTGATGTGTCTGCTGAAGGTGGTCCAGCTTTCAGCCCCATAGAACAGACTACAACCAACCTAAACACACCGGTAAGACAATATAAAATAAAATTAGAACAAATACACCCCCATCCCAGGGCAGCCCGTGACCGACTAGTGGAAAAACCAGACAGGGACAAACACGCAGCAACACAAACAGAGAGAGAATAGTGTAGCAAAATGCTAAACATGTTCTACCAATCGGTGGCTGCCAGTGCTCTATTTCATGCTGCGGTCTGTCGGGGGGCAGCATGACCCATAGGAACTCTAAGAGACTAGTTAAGAAGGCTGGTTCTCTTATTGGCAGGAGGCTGGACTCACTGGGGACTATTGTTGAGAGACACATAAGCAACACAGCAGAGTCCATCCTGAACAACATCCGGCACTCCCCCCCATCCATGACATCCTGGAGGGGCAGAGAAGCAGCAACAGTGGGAGGCTTCTCTCACTACGCTGCAGCACTTAGAGGTTCAGGAGGTCCTCTGTCTCCTCGGCCATCAGACTGGACAATGCCACTGTTTAAATGTTCCCTTTTTAAAAATGCCCGGTTAACTGTACATTCTCCGGGACTCAGACATCTTTTTTGCACTGCTGTCGCCCTTTCAGCACAGACATGCATGTTAACGCATTCTCATATACACTCACGTGCCAAGTTCAAATCAAGCATCAGAATGGGGAAGAAATGGGATTTAAGTGACTTTGAACGTGGTGTGGTTGTTGGCACCAGACGATCTGCTCTGAAGAAACTGCTGATCTACTGGGATTTTCAACGCAATCATCTTGGTTACAGAAATACCTGAAAAGAAAATGCCTTGTTGATGTGAGAGGTCAGAGGAGAATGGGCAGACTGGATGGAGATGATAGAAAGACAACAGTAACTCAAATAACCACTGGTTACAACCAAGGAAAGCAGAATACCATCTCTGAACACACAACATGTTGAACCTTGAAGAAGATGGGCTACAGCAGCAGAAGACCACACCGGGGGCCACTCCTATTAGCTAAGAACAGGAAACTGAGACTGAGACTACAGTTCACACAGGCTCAACAACATTGGACAATGGAAGAGAATTAAAACGTTGCCTGGTCTGACGAGTCTTGATTTCAGCTGGAACATTCAGATGTCAGGGTCAGAATTTGGTGTAAACAACATGAAAGCATGGATCTATCCTGCCTTGTATCAATGGTTCAGGCTGGTGGTGGTGGTGGTGTGATACCGTCTTCTGACGGCTACTTCTAGCAGGATAATGCACCATGTCACAAAGCTCATATCATCTCAAACATGACAGTGAGTTCACTGTACTCCAGTGGCCTTCACAGTCACCAGATCTCGATCCAATAGAGGAACCTTTGGGATGTGGTGCAACGGAAGATTCGCATCACAGGTGTTAGCGACAAATCTGCAGCAACTGTGTGATGCTGTCATGTCAATATGGACCAAAATCTCTGAGGAATGTTTCCAACATCTTGTTTAAAGTATGCCACGAAGAATTAAGGCAGTTCTGAAGGTAAAGGGGGACTTGACAGAAAAAGTTTGGGAACCACTGATTTAGTGTATCACGTCCACTAAGTGCACTTAGTAGTACAGAGCTCTAAAGTTCCACTCATGCTCCCAAAAGAAGTGGTGCATCTGGGGTAAAATAACATCTGCTGAATCCGTTTGTGTGATATGATATGGCATTTTCATGGTTTGCTGAGCACAGACTTCCTTATAATTGGTTTGCTTCCCTCCTAGCAATTACACTGACCTCTGTTGTTGGTGATCACAGACAAATGGATTTCAGGAGAGACGCTACAACTTGCAAAACTGTTGATCTATGCTTGTATTTGTGACCTGTAAACAACACTGAACTGGATTTGTTTCCGCTAAGATACCATTAAGCATGAAATTAATGCATGCATTATGATGCATTATGCATCTTAAATTGTCTTAACGTGCTACCACAAGATACTAAATAGTTCATTATATCCTGAAATAACACCACTGTAAACACCACTAGTACGATAATTATTCACAGAACTCACAGTTGTTTGTTCACAGCTTGTTTATGCATCAACATCTTGCTTAATTATCACTGTTTCATTTCATTTCTTCTTTCTGATTATAAATGATTAAAGGCCATCTTCATCTTCCCTCGCAACCAGGGCTTATTTCTTCAGATACAGTCAGCCCATAAAAACTCTAGTGTGGAGCACTGAAGCAACATTACTGCAGCACAGAACAGATGCTCAGAGGATGGGCGTCAGCAGAACAGCGAAGAAGGCACGCTACAGTAGGACAAGAAAAACTGAAGACGTGGCCTCACTAGTGCTAGAACACAAAGTCCATCAACAAGTAACTCGCTGATCCTCTGTATCACTGCAGCACCGAGGAGGGAATCATATCAAACTCTTAGTCTTTGTCCTCCGACTTTAATGGAAGTCATGTTTCAGTTCACTGTGTTCCTCTCTGAACTGGCAGACAGCTCAGTCACACTAACAACTCTCAAGACGTAAGTCTGTCTTAATTCTCCTCCTGAAAGAGCCAGTAACATTTAAAAAACGAATTGGACCGGACATATCTCGCAGTCACAATTTGCAAAACCATCCAATTCATTTATTTCATTTATATGGATAAATAACTCACTTGAAAAGACGGAGAAAAGCTCACGAGGGCTAAAGTCAGTGCCTCATTGAAAAGTACAGATTAGAAAAATACATACATATACACACACACACACACACACACACACACACACACACATATATATATATATATATATAAATGCCTGCATCAAGCTACTGCAGATATACTTTCCAAAAATATACACCGACAGACTTAAATCTTCAGCAGAAAATTACCCAACACTGCTGCCAATACACTATTAGGTCTTCTTGTGCAGACTGATTCTGTGCCTTTGGTCTCCTCCAAGTCCCTCAAGACGTCCGTATGCCCACATCCTCACTCTCGTATTTCATTACATGTACTGTAAGAAAGTAGGAAAACAGTTCAAAATAAATGAAACACGCAAACGAGGCAAAGATGAGCAGAAATGAGGGATCTTATTAGAAATGGAAGGGAGTTAGAAGGCGACAGAGGGAAGGTTAGACATGAACAAAAATAAGAAAAAGAAGGGAAAGGTTAGAGAGGGACGAATGTATGGAAGAAGGGGTTGTTATGGGTAGAAAGGTGTGACGCAAGGACTGGGATGAGTCTCTAATTATCTTTTTTTCAGCTCAAAATTCAATCTCCCACTATGACCCTAATAAACAGATGATATACACTCACACACACACACACACACAGATACGCATACACAAATCCACGGCTGTGCGCACACACGCACACACACACACACACACACACACTTTCACACACAGGGTGATGAAAGTGTTACCTCAGCATTTTCCAGCTAAATGTACTCATTAGCCTAGTTGCACATGGCTGCCTGGGAAAACAACAAAGTCAGCTCCAGAAAGCAGAGAGCATTCATCTAAGGGGCTGTCAGAGTGGGAGACAGAGAGCAGAGGTCTCAGCACTACCACAAACTCATGGCTGCATTATTTTCTCGAGGACTCGACTCTGTTTAGACGCATACCTTTTCCCGGGGTGTTCATTATCTCACAATTTCCCCCATTCTCCCAGTTCTTTTCTCATCTCATCGCATCAGACCCAAATAAGGGCTGTCATAACGAATGTTAACCGCCAGTTTCAATTAAAAACTGCTACAAGTGCTAACAGGGGCTGTATTGTCTATTATCTTTAAGGCACAGCTTGTTAGGACCAGGACCTAAACCAGGCCTACTTTCCTACTGGTGCACTGGTTTTATGTGCTTGATACACAAAGCATTTGTTTTATACCACTCACAACATTTGTCATGTAAACAAGATCTTAGATGGGGTATAGGTTGTCTGCATTTCTGTCTCAGTTTAAAGCTTGCATATGCTTGAAAAATGAGAGGGGGCCGAGTCGAGACGCACACTTTAGGGTTTATTTTTCAAAACAGAAAACCGCAGAACATGCTGAGCCAGGCTTGTGTTCATACGTAACGCGTTGATGAATGTCCCAGACAGTGGCTGTTCCATAGATAACAAATTCGGTCCTACATATTTTCATGCATCTGCTGCGTATGTGCGGGGATGAGAATCTACTGCAGCTCTGAAAAGCAGGGCACGCGCTGCTCGCCGGTTTATCATGGGGCCGGAACACAAACAAACAACCCGCTGAACCTACACAAAATGTAAAGTTTCAAATCTGAGCCCTAAGACTAGAGGAAGGATCAGAGCGCCCACGCTGCGCCAGGGAAGAAATGCAAAAAAGGTACGCGGACAGTTCTGTGAAATTTCACGGATCACAGATGCAAACTGTTTCATTGCGCACAGTTTAGGAAAACAGACATGTACGGACGGGTTAGAAAGTGTTTCTACCTGATCACAGCGCTGCAATCGGTCTAACTGAGAAAACGAACTGTTAAAATGAAACAGAACTCGGTGCCCTCTCACTCACAGTTCAAAATGTAACAGAGTTGTGTTAATAATTCACTGCGGCAGATTCTGTTTGGAGATTTGAGAGTATCTGCTGTACAAACCCGCAAAGTTATTTCATTCATTGATCACTACCTGCCCAATTTCCACCCAGAATCCTAAGACATGTGTTAGTAAAATAGTGGAAAGAGTCAGACTTTCACTCAAGTCTCACAGCGCAGTTTTTTTTTGTTTTTATTTTTTTGTGGCAGTGAAGGCAACATAGCGAGTCGACTGAAAGGACGAGGTGTTGTACGAACCTGCTGGGCAGCAGAGTTCAGCGTCTCTGTGGAGGTGTTTGTGCATATTCCAGCCTCATGCAAAGCTTCAAGGGTTATTTTTGAGTCGTGAAACTCGTGCTTTCAAAGGGACAGGGGGCACCGGTAGACCGCACGGAAAACAAATCGGAGAATAAGGTACAATGTTTGCTGAGGATTTTACAGCGTGGCTTATAAATGCTTCCACATTTTTCTCCTGTCACAATGTGACAGTGCCATAACGTAAACCCTTCCCAGTCTGTAAATTAGGTCTTCAGAGACTTCTTGACCTTTGATGTCTAAACTAAGGGCTGGGGCGGGAAGGGCAGCAGGAGTGTTTTTTATCCCACTAGTGGAGTGTTGGAAATTGTTGCTGAGAAGGAAAATCACTGCTGTATGAGTCAGTACGGACAAAAAAAACCAGAGCAGCAATCATCGCATTTACATGCACATTATGCATTCATCAGGTGAATCTTCCTCCTTCGTTCCTTCAACTACCTTCTGGAAAAGGCCGGCACTGAAATATGTGCACATAACTATATACACACAACACACAGAGATGACAACAACAGGCAAGAGGCCTGTGTCAGAAACTAACAAAACATTATCTAAAACGAAGAACATCTATGAGTAACTCACTGTTCCTCTGTGTTACTGCAGCACAGAGGAGGGAGGGAGGGAGGGAGGGATTCATATCAAACTCTTAGCCTTTGTCCTCTGACTTTAATGAAAGTCATGTTTCAGTTCACTGTTTTCCTCTCTGTACTGGCAGACAGCTCAGTCACACTAACAACTCTCAAGGCGTAAGTCTGTCTTAATTCTCCTCCTGAAAGAGTCGGTAATGTTTGAAAACTCAATCGGACCGGACAATTGAAAATATATCTCGCAGTCACAATTTGCAAAATCATCCAATCTGTTCATATGGATAAATAACTCGACGGAGAAAAGCTCACGAGGGCTAAAGTCACAGCCTCGTTGAAGGATACCAACCTCCTGGAAAAGGCTGAAATATTTTCTTAAGACTTCTCACATACGGGAATGTTTGAAACTGGATGTGTGTCACCACCAGAAATGTGAGCTTTTCTTCTGGGCGTGTAGCTCTACATCAGGTCTCCAAACTGTTTGTTACGTGGTTTGCGTACAACAAACAGTGCTGACAACAGCCAAAAGGGCCATGTCAAGTGGTGAAATGTCTTATTACTGTCAAGCTTCAACATAACTAACTACATATACACATATACCGCTCAACAAATAGGTAGAATAAAGGAGAGAATTTCATTCCTGACGATTTCATTTGAGGTTCTCAACGTAATCGAACAAAGAAGTATGATACATTTAATGACTCATGAACGGTCTGGACTGGATATTTACTGGATGTAAACGAGATTTAAATAAAAATAATTGTCAGGTTGATTGCGTTCACTCTTGTCTGGTCCAGCTGGGAAAGGATTTCCAGCGACAATTAAACAGCGACTACCTGTTAACAGTACTCCCATGTGTATAAAATAATTGAAGCATTCAGAAGGTTCCAGCCATTATTTACATGGACTACCAGTCCCTAATGATTCCCGCGGTATATTTACATACGGTGTAACAAATAAGTTGGATAAAGTTTAATCATTAACTGCAGAAATGCATTTAATATGCGTTACGACTCCCATTTTTGCTTTCATATGCATCTGTGTCTGTTGGAATGTACGATAATTAGCAAGGCCACGTACTGTATTAAGATATTGTTAAACGGATTAACAAGGCTTTTGTTGCATCAATTAACAATGCCAGTGTGGTGGGATTTAAAGGTGAATGGTTTTACAACATGAGTGAGAAATATATTTATTTAGATTATGATTAAGAAGTACTATGTATCAATTGGGAGCCGGTGGTGGCGTGATAATTGAGGAGTTCAATTTATTCATATTCATTACTCCATAATGTGCTGTATATATAATCTGTGAGTGCCGAGCTGGAGATGCAAACAAGCTCCCAGTGAAATGTGTTAATTGGCCCGCTCTATTTCCATTTCAATAAGAGGTCCCCTCCTCTCCTCTTCTCCTCCCCTCCCCTCCCCTCCTCTCCTACTTTGTCCTTTCTACTTCTCCGAAGCTGCCCCGTCTGATATTTGACATGCTGGCTCCCTCTCTTCTTCCTGTTAATGGATCGGTTAAACTCCATAATTTGGAGGCGAGTGTGTGGAGGTACGGGCGGGTGTATGCGAACGCGCGAGTTTGTGTGCGACTGGATGCAGCAGGACAAAACCAACACAGGAAGTCGAGGGAGGAAGAGACGGGAGGATGAAAGCGGAGACATGAAAGGAGATGGGACGGAGAGAGGAAAAGTTTGGATTTCACAAACTACAAGTGGAGCTCTGGCAGCTGAGATGATACTTCTGATCACAAGCCATTACAAACTGACACCACCAAAACTGTAATCCAAAGTTAATCGGAGTGGGGCCATTTTTTATTTTTATTAAGATTCAATCTAATTTAGACTACATGCTTTGCATCTCCTAAGTTACCTGGTTGTTAGCTCCATAAACTGCCTCTGTGACTTTAAGATGCAACAGTTACCTAGTAGCAATGACCTTAAAATTTAGCTGCAGAAGCATATAAAACCAAAGCAAACATATAATCTCATTTTAAAGAATTTTAAAAGGGAATGACAACATTTTTTTAATGAACGTCTCGAAATAAAACACATTTTCCTCCGGTAGCTGCGGTGTTAGCGTATGGTACTAATGTTCAGTGCTGGATCTCCCACCATGGCCGCACTACAAACAGCACTCTCTCATTTCAGTCAAGTCAGGAAGCGCATTTGCATCAACAATCAGCTACTTAAAAACCTCCGGCCAGAAGTGAACTGATCCCAGTTTGATCGCTGATATTTAGATGCAGATGAGGAGAGCACGGGGAGCGTATGGATGTGAAGGAGGAAACTCTCTCCAGTCTTCTTAGTCGAACCGCCCACTCTCTAGTTTCTTCATCTTAAGTATTTTAAATTACTACTCTTCCTTTGCTCTATTACCTCATCCCCCCTCTCTCTTTCACATGTCCTTGACTTGTGTCTTTTATTCCAGCAGTGTCTTCTTTCTCCCACCATCTGTCTCTTCTTTACCACCCCTATTTTTCCCAACTCTCATGGCCTAAAATCTCACATTTCTCCCTTCTGCTTTCACCCCTCTCGTCCGCATTTCACAGGATTTCCCATCTTTCTTCTCGTTTACCTACCAGCCCTGCTTCTCGTTGCTCCTCTTCCTGCCATCTCGGTCCCTCTCCATTCGTTCCCCCCTCTCTCCGCTCGTCTTTGTGTGCCCTGCCATTCTCCGTGGTGCCCCAGGCTCAGACATATGGCACTCTCCTCTCTGCTATTGTCATCCATTAACACAGTTGTCAGGGGGAATTACAGACACGCAGCGCAACATGCGAGGCTGTGCTGTAGCTTCTGAAGTTGGAGACACAACAAGGCAGGGAAAGATGTGAGGTGTCGTAAAAAGGGCATGAAGGGAAATCTGTTACGCTACATTTGAAACAGTCTTAATACTTGCCGTGCAGGTGAAGTAGTAGTCTCCCAGAAACACATATTTTGGCTGTCAACGCCTGGTTGAAAGGTGACGAGGTTTGGTCCTGCAGAGGACAACGGCTGCTGTCAGCTCAGATCAGAAAAAGCTACAGCTGATTCCAGTCATTTACTGGTGGCTCAGTTAGCCTCTTGCATTTGACAGTGGTGAGTGTTGAATCCTCAAAGCATACACTATATTGACAAAAGGTGTCACTCACCCATCCAAGTAATTGAATTGACTTCCATGGCCACAGGTGTATAAAACCAAGCACATAGGCATAAGACGACTTCCACTAACGTTTATGAAAGAATTAACCGAGAGATTTTAGACAATTCCCTGCTCGAAGCTTTGTGGGGACAGTTTGGGGATGGCCCCCTCCTGTAGAGTTGAAAACATTTTACTTACTGTCTCATGCTGTTAAAATATATATTTATTGCTAATACAGTAATTACATTAACAAGCTAAATTGCTAATACTTGTCTTTGATTTTAAAGTTACTTTGGTGTAAATCATAGGTCTTCAACATGGAGTCCATGACCCCTAGGGGGTCCGCAGGGGTACTGCCAGGGGGTCGCAAAATCTTTGGTTGATTACACATTTTTTATATGTATATGTATTTTTTTTTAATTTTCTCCCACAACTTTAAAATTCTTTAATTAATACACATTAACATGCTTTCAACATATTTAGTAAAGTGATAAATGGAGGCAGAAGACGTCAGCACACCATTACAAACAGCGTAATTTAACCTTATTACCTTTTACAACATGGATTTTTGTAAACAAAAGGCTTGGTGGAAGGGTAACTTCAGCTGTAAGTCAAATGTCTGTGTCTAAAGCAAAGAAAGTAAAACAGATGGACGTCATGACAGCTCCTCAAAAGTGGATTTGAAGCAAGTAGAGCACTTGTGGCTTGCTCCAGTATATTTAATAAGCTTCGCCTCTTAAATGTTAGATAATGTTAAATGATCGGCTTTGGGGTCAAACTAAAACAAAAAGGATGGTTCCTGTAGTTGTAGATATTTAATATAATGCTGATGCATGTACAAGTGTCCATTTGACTGAGAAGTGTCATTTACATTATAAAAAACAGGATGTGACATCATGGCGGTTGATAATTACCACTGACAGCCACTCAAACAGATCAGTAGGGCTGTGAGAGTGAACTTAATAAATAAGTGCAGTGTGCAATCCAAAATTTCTTTGTAACTGGTGGAGCACAGCCCAGTATTAATCAAACGCAAATGTGAGTCTAGAGGGAGCATGGGCAGGTCATCAAGGACGCGGCTCCACTCTCAGGCCGCACTGCTCAGACTTTGGCTCCAAACTCAGAAGATGCTGCGCCCGTATCCCTGGGAGTCAGTGCGGCCAGTGTCTTCTTAATGTAAGAGATGCAGAGCCATAATGACAAGGTGGGGCTGAACACATATTCTTACTTGTGTAGACATACTCTACACAGCTATAATAAACTGACTTCCACAGCCTAAGTCTGCAGA
The DNA here is from genome assembly GCF_022458985.1 of Mugil cephalus. Lineage (NCBI taxonomy): Eukaryota > Metazoa > Chordata > Actinopteri > Mugiliformes > Mugilidae > Mugil > Mugil cephalus. The sequence goes on from NC_061780.1 coordinate 10,239,724, forward strand.
CTTGTTAGAAGTCATGAACTTGGAGCATTCACAGAGTTTCCACTTTTGAAGTTGTGAATACCTCAGCCGGTCACAGGGATTCAACCCCATCTGGAGGCAAGAGCAGCCTTTTGACAAAAATGACATTCCTACTTGATCTTTTCTACACATCCAAGAGAACCTTTGAACAGTGTCGTAGCTTAGAAAACACATCAGCAGGTTAGAGAATTAAATGCGGGTATGTGTGTTTGATTCAGGTGTGTAAGTAACACAGTCTAATAACATCAATACTTGCTCATTAGATTCTCCACCCCCCCTCCCCACCAAACATCCATCACATAAACTTTTATTATGCACATAACAATATTATGTAACTTGGGTGGGCAGGTACAATCTCAGAGGAAAGTGTGCACCATGACGTCTTTATGAAGTGTATATTTTATTATAAGTAGTGTGGCAAATATTAACTACTGAGCACACAAGGGCTTGCAGTCAGGCACTAACGTTAACAAGCTATGGTTGCACAGAGTCAAGAGGAAGCAGTAGTTGGGCAAACTAAATGCTAGAGGCGGCTATTCCTCTGCTTTTTCAGACCAACCTTCTGGACAATAAATTTTGTTTACTCCATCTTACATTAAGAGCACAAAGGGAGATGACAAAATCTGTTCACAGAATGAGGTTGTGCTTGAACAACAAAGTCTCCTTGGAGGTGTTCGGCTAACGCTAACAGAACTGAAAAAGTGTTCTGCAAAAACATGTGAAACGGCTGCGCATCTCAAACTTGGAATCAAGGACTAAAAGCTCACATTTCACTTCTATATTTGGCGTACATTAAAAATAAATAAATATAGAAATAAATAAAACCACGCTTCTCAAGGGAAATACGAGTCCTTGAATCCGAAAGTGTGAAATGTGCAGCCATTTCGCTTTTTTTTTTTTGGAGATGATGAAATGTTGTGATTTCATCTGATCCGAAACTTGGCTCAGTAGCATCTCGCTGGACTCAGAACGCGAACTTGACGGAATGGTCTCCTCCTGGTCCGGGGGAAATCTGGTCGAGGTGAACTCTGAACATACGCAGAGGTTGGCGCAAGAAGAGCCATTGGTTATTAGCAGTGGATTATTAGCTCGCATTCAAATTCCGACACTATGCGTTGTGTTGTAGCACAGAGCCAGCAGCTGCCAAGGCTTAGCAAAAGTCATGAAGTGCTGCTTTAACGACTTCCATTAAAACGAAAACATTTATGTAGTATATGAAGTGTAAAAAAAAAAAAAAAAAGTCTCGCTCTGATTGGGGCTTTAAAGAAAAGCTGTTACAGTCTGTAGTGTGGTATAAATAAACGAGATGTGGCCGTTCTGAGCCCCTATCAGATGCCAATATAAAAGTTTGAATTTCTTCTTTCAGCAACAGATTTGATTGCAGCAGGTTTGATTAGCCCGCATAGAAAATCACAGCATAAAGACACACACACACACACATGCGCGCACTTCTCCAAAGTTCTAATTAAAGTGGTTGTGATGACAGAACTCAGAGTGTGATGTACAGTATTACACAGCAGTCACTATCACATTCACAATGTTGTGTGTGCACGTCTGTGTGAGAAAGAGAGGCACAAACCAGGAGAGGGAGAGGGAAAGAGAGAGATAACAGCTCTATAATAATCAGTCCACAGGGAATGGCAGAGCAGAGAGCTGTGACAGCTTGTCCGCCAGCTAACTGTCAGATACACAAACACAAACACACCTAAGCGCGCACACATACACACTAGTGCTAACCAAACCGTACAGTTGTTACATCTGATCCAATGTCAAAGAACTATTTAAAGATGTTTTTACTTCAGTGTATTGCGTGCTGTAGAGATTTGGGAATTGTTTGTTGGGTATTATGGAGGATCTGAACGAGAAAGAGGTTTTTAACGGCAACACGACAGCTCATCTCTAATTTGCACCGTGAGCGTTAGAAGTGACTGCAGTCACTGCAGCGGTGGTGATGCAGGATTGACGCCACTTCATAGAGCAGGTAGAGTGAAAGGTAGACAGACTGACAGGCAGCCAGGCAGGAAGACAGACGGACAGGAGAGCAGAGAGACAGACAGGAGCCTGGGGTGGCGCGTTTGCATCTCTCCTTCATCTTGTACAGGTTTTGATTCTGTTTGAAGTTCTCTTTTTCAGCGATGGGTTTTGTTAAGTCTTGACAGATTGTTCGCACTTTTTTTTCTTCCAAGAGTTGTCATGACAAGACATCTTTAATCTTTCTTATTCCACATATCTGGAAAGGAAAGACAAATACAGCTCTTCCCCCCTTTTTCTCCCACTGGCGGTGTCCACCTCCCAAAAACGTATGGTCTACTTTGATATCACGTTGGCTAAAGCAGATGTTAAAGAGTTGGACATTTCATGCCTTTAGTTTGTGAACACACCAGAGGTATGCAGATGAAGATATTCAATTATTGAAAGTCTGGATTAACAGAGTATGCCAAAACCACTCTGATGTCGATGACAGCAGACAGACTGCCTTAGACTGTAGAGCTTATTTGTGCCAAATTATAGCTTTATTACACACTCCTCATAGCAGTCTGTTAGCTAAGTGTGTTTCTCAGAAATGCAAAATATGATCACCGACACAATACTTCACTAGGATGATAGGTTATTTATGCTGTACATGACTGACCAGCAGTTACTGGAAACATTTGATTCCTGCTATTGGTGCACGAGGGGGTCACAGCAGGTACTGAAAAGAAGTGACAAAAGAATAGTTTTCTTGAATAAACAAAAAAAACATGATATTTTTGATTGTTCTCCTAGTCTACTTTAAAGACTTGAATATCTGCCACTTCTTTGGGTAATTTTTAGGCAAAAATATGGAAAATACAGAAGGATTCAAAAACCTTTAAGCAGCAGTGTACATACATAGAGAAGATGATGAATTTCCTTCTTTATTTCACCATAAATTCAGCAACTTAACATGTCTTCAAATGGTAAAAGTGAAATAGATGATCCTTAGGCTGCAAAATCAATCAATCACGAGAGGTGACCAGACCAACTGTGGGATTCATTGTAAAAATAAATAAATACTCCCAAGCTCAGCAACATAAAAGATCTGGATGTCAACAGAGGCCACAGTGGTAGATGATCTTAGCATCCAAGGTAAAGAAAACCCTCCACAACATCCAGCCAAGAGAAGAACGCTCTCCAGCTGTTGGCATTTCATAATCTACCATAAAGAGGACTCTTAAACAAACAAGCAGAGGGTTCACCAAATACATAACCCTTGAGAGTAACCAAATTCAAAAACCCGCAATACCTGGTTAGATTTTTTTTTTTTTTTAAACAACTGTTCAGGACAGGTCTGGAAGAACATTCAATGGACAGATAGGTAGGATAGGAAAAAAATAGGTATGGAGAAGGCTATGGATTTATGATCTGCAGCATCCAACACCATCTGTTAAACACATGTTTAACATGGAGGCAGTGTGATACATTACAGTGATAGTGATACACGGACGAAAGCTTCCAGTGGCACTGAGTCACTGGTGTTTAGTGAAGATGTGAAAGAAGACAGATGCAGCCAGACGAATTCTTATGTGTACAGGGGCATAGCCCGTCGTCCACTCATGCTTGGATGATGCTTAACAGCACAGATGGACAATGGTCCAAGACATGTGAAACCCACCAAGGATTATTTGACAGCAATTGGAAAGAAGAGGTAATACACTCACTTGCCACTTTATTAGGCACACCGGTTCAATTGCTTGTTAACACAAATAACTAAAGAGCCAATCACATGGCCGCAGTTCAATGCATTTAGACGTGTTTAAGTGATCAAGACAACTTGCAACAACTTGGAAGAAAAGGGATTTAAGGTGACTTTGAACGTGGTATGGTCGTTGGTGCCAGACAGGCTGGTCTGAGTATTTCAGAAACTGCTGATCTACTGGGATTTTCACACACAACCATCTCTAGGGTTTACAGAGAATGGTTCAAAAAAGAGAAAATATCCAGTGAGCAGCAGTTGTGTGGACAAAAATGTCTTGTTGATGTGAGAGGTCAGAGGAGAATGGGCAGACTGGTTGGAGATAATAAAAAGGCAACAGTAACTCAAATAACCACTAGTTACAACCAAGGAAAGCAGAATACCATCTCTGAACGCACAACATGTCCAACCTTGAAGAAGAAGAAGCTACAGCAGTATAAGATCACACCAGGTGCCACTCCTGTCAGCTAAGAACAGGAAGCTGAGACTATAGTTCACACAGGCTCAACAACACTGGACAATGGAGGAGAAAAAAAAAAACGCTGACCATGTCCCTCCCTTTATGACCACAGTGTACCATCTTCTGACGGCTACTTCCAGCAGGATAATGCACCATGTCACAAAGCTCATATCAAAGCTGGTTTCTTGAACATGACAATTCACTGTACTCCAGTGGCCTCCTCAGTCACCAGATCTCAATCCAATGGAGTACCTCACATCACATAGGTGCAGCCGACAAATCCGCAGCAACTGTGTGATGCTATCATGTCAATATGGACCAAAATCTCTGTTTCCATCTTGTTGAAATCATTCAACAAGATGGTTCTGAAGACAAAAACGGGCCCAACCTTTTACTACTAGCAAGGTGTACCTAATAAAGTGGCCAGTGAGTTTTTTTTATAGAAATGGTTGTAATTCCTGCAGGGAGTCATGCATTTCATCTGTAAATATACGTACAGTTTTCAGGTTATTTGTCTCTCAGTTAATCAGATATGAGGAGAGACTAAAAAAAACAGGCAGGAATCAACTGAACTGCATTGAACACTGCAGAAAAAAGTGTAGAGCAGAGAATAGCATCATGAACGGCTTAATCTCCAGTGACTTTGTTGGAAAGATCTGAAATCCTTGACCGTTAAAGTTAATCTCATCATAATATGGGTCTATTTTCCAGCTCACAGTTTGCTGACGGAGGAAATCGTCATGCTGGGGAGAAACCAAGCGTTCACGCTTCAAATTACCGGTGACCCTGATGCGTGCGTGCGCACACACACACACACACCCACACCCACACACACACACACACACACACACACACACACCATAAAAAGACAAGAGCATCGAGCGATACAGTAAATGAACAGATGTACAAAGAGCACACGCTGATGCACACATGCACATGCACAGATGGACACACAGACACATGTGCCCCTGACTGTAAACACTGCCCAACACTTTTAATACTTTTTACTTGAAGCAGCATTAGATGTGTCATATTCCTCTGGAAGCTGCAGGAAATTCTGTCTCTTATCAAAGTTTCCTTGAAGATTGGCCGCGTTCCAGAGACGTTTCCACTATCATCAAACCACTTGGAAGGCAGCCTCATAAAAAGTCTGTGTCATTACAAGCTTATTTATCAATCGGTAAATACATTTTATGCAGATATTCTTTTCTATCTTGTGTCATATCTCCCTTTTTATTTAAAAAAAATGTTATCCTTATTTTTAGATCAGGAGGGAAAGAGGAAAAGATCTAAGTGACTTTCAAAGAGCTTTTTCCTTTTTTGTTTTTTTGCTGGGGCATAGATGGCAAGAGCTCAAGTCACACAGACTCAAAGCTGTGTTTTGATGGGAACTGTGGAGGCCACGAGAAACAGATCAGTCTAATAATGAGTGCAGCTGAGGTCCTGACCTTTCTACAATTCATTTGTCTCCTCCATGCACCTTGGTAGCAGGTGACGTCATGCCAGGGAAACACTGTTTTCCTACAGCAAGCTGTAACTAAAGTGACATGTGGATTTAGATCTATGGGATGTCAGCGAGACAAGAGTAAACAGACTCAGACACTGTGGTGGACGCCGCACATTTGATGCGCGAGCATAATGCTGTTACTGATACACTGTCTCCATTACTTCCTTGTGAATATAGAGCTTAAGTGCTACAGAGGTACTGCGTGCTCAATGTGTTGAGATGGCTTCAAATGGCTTCCATTATGTTAGCATTCACTATCTCATATATGCGTGAAATGTTCCCTAGTAAATACAGATACGTAAATACATTTTTCAAGGATAGTAGGAATTCTTATAGCTAATAATTATTCTATGTTTAGTCCACAAATATTTATTTTATAAGACACACAACCAGACCCAACTGCTTTCTGTTTTGTCCAAGCACTGTTTGAACAAAACCCGTATTATGATGGAAGAGGGAAATGTTGTGAAGCGGAGGGCTCTAAAAGTCACTTAGAATTTCCAGAGCTACTTAGTCAAGGTCATTAGTGTACCGGGTCTGAGCATGTGTGAATGTGTTCTGGCATTTGTGCATACATCTGTGTGTGTGTGTGTGTCTGTCTAGCGAATATAATAATGCAGACATTTGCAGCTATATACCAGAGTGCAGTAAAACCATTAAGTGTCTGACAGAGGTGCTGACTGTAGATTACAGTGGCTCTAAATCTGAGCGTGGTGCTTATGAAGCCACTGAGCTCCACAATCCTATGTGTCATTTTAAACAGCCGTAAATGGACCTAGTCCAAGCAACACATCTGGTATTTCTTCCAGCCAACGTTTAACAACAGAAACACACATTGCACTGGTTTCTCATAGTGTAAGGGCGTGGTGGTCTGGTGCCAGCCAGAAGACAACAGGTTGGATTTTGGAGCATCCAAAGCCTCAGTTTTTATGTTCTTCATTTGTTTTCCCACCCAACGGCAGACGCTGCAATGCCCGCTATCAACATCATTCTGCGAAATGCAAGGGAACATCTGGATGCAATGACCATGCCTTTGATTGTTGATGGAACACGCCGGGAACAATCCTGATTTTAACGAGAGGGCAGTGAACCATAATTTGAAAGAGTGACAAGCAAATAGAATATAATATTTATAAAAAAATGGGTTATGGGATTTAATTTGTTGCATAATACACAGACCAGGCATACCATTACGAACACCTTCCTAATATTGTGTGGGTCTCCCTTGTGACTCCAAAACAGTTGTGACTCATCAGAGAATGGACCTGTCGTGTCTGGCACCAGAATGTTGTTAGTGGGGGCCTTTGGGTTCTATGAGTTGAGGGGAGGGGCCTCTGTGGATCATCCTACAGATACTTGATCAGTTTGGGATCTAGAGAACTTGGAGGCCATGTCAACACCTTGTGCAGTTTTTAATGTTTTTTGAGTTTTTCCCAAACCATTTGTGTGTGTGGCTGCATCCTGCTGGGGATGGCTGCTGCCATCAAGGAGTGTCATTGCTACGAGGTGGAGGTGCCTGGTCTGGTCTGTGTTGGTGGTATGTGTCTAAATAACATGTCTACGTGAATGCATGCAAGGTCCAAAAGTTTCCCAACAGAACCTTGATTTATCACAAGACGGTCAATGTTATTTACTTCTCCTGTCAGTGGTCATAATGTTATGCCTGTTTAAATGCAATTGAATATCTGTTGGACATTATCAACCTCAATGCCACCGCTCTTTATGCAGCATCTATTATTTAAATAAAGGGGATGTAAAGATTTTGCGGAGAACATCTATTTTTTAATAATACAAATGTGATCTTTAGGTCGAAGCCCGCTGAACTGATATATTGTGACCATGTAGTGGTCAACATACTGGTGGTATTGTTACCTGAGTCGAACAGTGAAAACCAACTGTTAAACATAGTTTGACAATATCTTCCTGGGAATGGGTCATCTTCATCATCAATAAACATCGAGACGTTAAATGTCAGAATTCTCTGTGAACAGTGGTTCCATGATGGGTGCTAGAAATCACAGGGCGCGCACTACAACTTGTCTGTCAGTGTTGCGTGTGTCTTCCGACATGTAAGAACAAGTAAAGTATAACGGATCTCCGGCGTGTGGCGTTTGACTGCGTTTAAAAAAAAAAAAAAAAAAGCAGATCAACATTTAGAATAGAAAAATGTTGATGTGGGATATTGTCAGATTCAGGCAGCTTTCCCTGATGCTGCATTCAAGAGTAGTAGTAGTCAAACTCAGAAATTACTAAAACAAAAAAAAAAAAAAAAAGCTGCTGCACATATTTTAATGTTCAGCAAACAATATACCAGACTTATTTATTTATTTACCAGACTTGAACATAATAACTATATGTCAGGATGTAAATTTTGCAATTTAGAGTTAGAATATGATCTACAGTTGTGTATAAACTGAAACTGAATTAAACCCTGTGGGTTTGTGTAGGGGGTGGGGAGAGCCCACTTTCCTTAGATACAAATAATGGGGGGCTTCAAGGAAAAAAGGTTGGGAACCACTGCTCTAAAACATAAAATAATCAATCTAATATATTTCCAAATATCACTGTTGGCCAGCACCGTAGGTGTTATTACAATTTTCAAAGTGTCTGACATCCTGTTTCGGAAAAACAACTTATGTGGTCTCCCAAGCATCCCTCCCACTGAAAATGTGTTGACTATGTAACATCCTGACACAAACTGGGACTGTGTATGATTAATACACTCATGCAACCTTTTGCAACACAACAGAGGCTCCATTTAATTTGCTGCTGCTCTACGGCGTGATTAAATAATAAAGTGTTACAAAACCGCTTGAGTCGAGGACTCGTCGCGCCCTGAACGAGGTCAGGAGTGGCTGTGCGCTAATGGTTCACGTGCACAGTCTGCGCGGTCTTTACATCCCTCCTGGTGATTTACGGTTGCCGATCAAGTGTTTGGGCGATGATTGATCTGTGGGGAAAGAAAGAGAGCAAGACAAAAGGCTGAGAGGAAAGAGAGGGAGGGAATCCAGTTGGGGAGGGGAAGAAAGAGATAAAGCAGCATGTGCAAGCCTCTAACCACCAGCTGACACTCTTCATCTGTTGTGTTGTGTCTGCACGCCTGTTTCACCACCGGAGCACTGTGGGTTTGTCTGAATACATCAAAACAGCCAGAAAAACAGAGCGCGGGAGAGAGACAGAGGGAGGAAGAAAGAGCGTTTTCTTAGAGAGACTCCAGCATCAGATTTCTGTCTCCCTTTCTCTTCCCTTCATTTCTCTCTGTGTAATATCATTTCCCCACTCTGTCCTGCTTTTATCGCTCCGCACACCCCCCCGCACGCCCCATCCTCTTCTTAGAAGCAGAGTTGGGAGTTGGGAGCAAAAGGCAGGAGACAGACAAGATAAAAGCTGTTTCCTGATTCTTCAGCTCTCAGCTTCTCTGCTGTCAGGCAAGAAGACAGCCAGTCAAGGCAGAGAATTTCCTGCTCGATGTATCCCTGCACAGCTGCTGTCGCTAACAGGGAGACAGGCAGAGAGAACAGAGGAGGAGGACGGACAGATTCAGAGGTAAGCAGATATGCAGACAGGTAGAGAAAGAAGACCGCAATGAAAGATTGAAGACGGAAAGAAGAGCAAGAAAGATGTTGCGGATGATATTACAGACCTTCACTATGGCCCCTTTGGAAGAAAAAATGACTTGGGTTTGTGTTTCATATGTAAAGAGAAAGAGAACATGAGGAAACATATTTTACACTGTTGCCTATCTCACTAACGACAATCCACGGAGAGGCTGCACAAAAGCACGCACACTTCCTCTAAGTAATGGAGCATGTGCCTCTGTTTTTCCTGTGATGGCTGGTGGTTTACTATATAAAGGAACACAAACAAAAGCTCAGACACATGCAGGACTGACACGCTCCCGCACACACACAGAGTTCTGCCCTGACATTATCTTTTGAAGCCTGGCCTCAAGCTTGTTGTTTTGCAATTTGTTTGTTTTATCTGCGGGGGGAAAGTATCTCCAATTCTCTGAGCAGTGCACACATACAGTAGATGAATCAGGAGCAGGGAATGCTCATGAGCGCGGCAGACTAGCGGTGTGATGAAGGCTCGTCACAGAATTAAATGCATAGTTCAGTTTCTTTGAAGTGGGGTTGTATGAGGCACTTATCCACAGTCGGTTTATGGTCCAATTTGGACGAAGCAAAGCAATGAACTGCTGTGGACGGGGGGGTTGCAGCCAAACATATTTTAGCCACCAAGTAAACAAATCCATCAATATCAGTTTGAGATACAGTGTTTAGAGCGTGATCACAGCAAATGCTATCTCTTCAAAGCCACCAGACTCCATTGACAAAAACACTAATTTTAACTTACACATGTGACGCTGGTCTACTGCTGTGTCAAACCGTTTGTGTCGTTGTGCAGCTTTGGTGTGTTAGCATGTTAGTTTGAATCTGAATGAATGTGTTCAAACCATAAACAGTATAAAGATGGACTGAAGCTGCTCCTCTAAAGTGAAGCCAGAGCAAGTAAAGCTCCTGTTGGTGACTGGCTGCAGTATACAGTAGGTCATAAGCTCCACCTTCTCTATGTTTAGTGGATGAGACTTGAGCCAAATTGAAACATTAACATACACACCAAATAAATTGTTTTTTAATGATGGTTTCAGTCATTTTCGGTAATAAGCATTTGGGTAGAGTGTAGTATCAATTAATTAAATGAAAGATTGCGCTGCCCGTATCCCAAGGAATATAGCATCAGTTTGGCCAATGCAAGGAAGTGGCGAAACATTGTCCATATTTATACAGTCTATGGTTTAAACACCAAAGTTACACCTTGTAAGGCAAGTAACTCCCTTAGTTTGCACGATTAAATGACTGATTACACACATTCTGTTCCCCGACAGACAAGGTGGAGTTATGGTAACTTAAAGTGCATTTTTCATAGATATACCACACATTTAAAATGATGTTGATTTATTTGGGTGGACCTTTGTTGTAGGTGGTTAAAATACAATATGCTCCTGACCCTGTCCTCAGATAGGACCTGATCATAAGTAATCACTCTTGTAAAGCTGCCTTGAGATTGGATCACCCAGATGCATGTTGGAGGTAGGTGTGAACAGGGCCGGTGGGTGGTTCCCCTGTGTAAGCATGTATTTTTAGCACTGCCAGTATGCTTGGTGTACATATTCTACACATAACCATTCTCTAATCTTGCTCTTCACCTGCACCTTACGTAATGTACTGTACTTCCTACAATCACTACGTATCTGTCTCATTGTATTGCACTCGTCTGCATTGTCTGGCTATATTGCACACTTACACTTTATATATAAATGTCTAAGTTCTATGTTGTTCTTCCTGGTTTTTGTGTAGTTTGACATGGCACCGCGATCCTGGAGGAAGGTTGTCTCATTTTACTTTGTAGAGCATTGGTTTGGTCAAGAGGATGTTGAGACATGTGTTGAGACAGGGATCTCCATTAGTGTGCAAGTTTTTAAGCCTCGCAACACAGTCGAGAAATCGTTGCAGTTCATTGCAGCACAGTACTTGTCTGTCACATTTTGTCACCAGTGTGACACAGTGTGCATGATAGCTGTTGCGGCAAAAGTCACTGTACACAGTGATATTTGTAGTGTGTAACTGTTTAAATGTGCTGCATTAAAACAGGTGGTGCCTTCAGGTTGCTACTGCTGAATCTGCTGCAAAACAGAGAAACCTACTCACTCCCAAAAATCTGGAAGGACCAAGAAATATCTTTGCTCAACTTGTCTTCTTAACTTTCGATCAGACAAGATGGTCAGACGTGTCCCGTGAGGGTACAACTTTCCATTCTTTCATGGTTATAACTCACTTGGCACCAGAGTTTTTTTTCTTTTCCCTGACACTGTCTGAGCTACAGCAGTCAATATACAGGAAGAACACTGTCCCTTCAGACACTGCTGCTCTCTCTCTCAATGGAGTTCATATCCTTCTGTCTTTTTTCCCCTCATCAACATCATTTTTGTCATCCGTTCTCTTGTGTCTGTCTTTGATATTGTGATCCTCAAACTGTGCACTGTCCCTCTCTGCCTTTGGGATGTGGGCCCTTGTTTTTTTTTTTTTTTTGTCTTTGTACATGTGGTGTGTGCGTGTATCCCCTCCAACCCCACGGGGGCTTGTATACGAGTCTGGCCCTCTCTGCCTGCTATTGTTGTGCCAGCTTTGTGCCTTTGAGCAGATGTGAGTGTGTGTTTATGCCCGCGAAAGAGTGAGAACGCTCACATGTGGAAGTGTGTACGAGCATGTGGGCTGCATGTGCATTTGCATTCTGTGTGATTACTGTGTGTATGTGACAGTGTATGCGGCTGCTTTCTGCCAAGACCCTGCTCCTCTATGTGTCTGTGCATTGTGTCCAGTGTTGTGTTCAGTGGCCCTGGGCATTTGGCCGCTGCAGAGAACAATGCAGAATAGACAATAGTCAGACAATAGTTGGGATATTCTGTGGAGCGATGGGAGGAGACACCAACCATGCACTTACAGCACCAGGAGTCCGCACACACATCGCAAGGTCTCCGGACCTTTCCGTCATTCTCCATTGTGTACAGGATGTAATATCCTACTCATGGCACGTAATATTAGCTAATTAATTATGCAATATATTACGCTTAGACAGCATCAGGTCCCGATCTGACTGGCAGCCAAGGCTGCAGGATGTGAGAGTATGCGTGTCATGGTATACACCGCATCCCCCCCTCCCCCTTCAATGACCTCCTTCACCCAACAGCCAACTGGCAGCTTGACATCCTGTATCTAAAATCCATTAGTCATTCTTTCTCTGTCGCTTCATCCATCTCTCTGTCTCAATAAGCCATCAGTGGTTTTGGTTCTGATCCAAATCAATCCTGTTCTGACACTGACCCGAATCATTCATCTCTCCCCGCTGTCTCTCTCTATCTTTATGTCTCTCTAACAGTAGGTGTGTGTAGCCAGCTGCCAGCTAGCATCAGTCATGTTGTCAGGGTCTGGCTCTGGCGCTGCTGTTTTGGCTTTGAGGGTAAGAGTTCCTCTTCAACTCTGTCCCTAAACAGCCTTGATGCACTGATGGCATTTAGCAGCACTGGCCTTTCCACCTGCGTTTTGGAGCAAAACTCTAGGTTTTGCAGTATAACCTGAGGACTGCTTTAATATACAGGGACTGTTTATTTTGAGGAAACATATTTGTGAGTATCCTGCTAACCAGGACATTGTTTCTGTGAGACAAGTTGCCACTGCCACTTTTTTATTATTATTTAATTTATTTAATCTAACAAGCGTAAATGTAACATAGTTTGTCATTTGTGGAAGTTCAAATGTGATAATTAACACACAACTAATGATTTATTATAAGATTTATAACACAAATATTTGAGCTGTGATCCGTTGCAGTATATGGAAATGTGATGGTACTTGCTTTTTCGTGGTAACCGAGCTTCTGTAGACAGCATAGACGCTAGAGATGTTAGAGACACTAGAGACTGGACAGACTGGAAATAAAGGACAATAGCCCCTGGCAGTGTAATGCCAGGGGATGGAGCATGTCCAGCAACAGATCTGAAGGAAAAGCAGAAAGTTGGGGAAAAGTTGGTCTGTTGGGAACTTATTATGCCCTGACGAAAATCTGCCAGACCAATCAAATATGTGGACAGTTTTGAGAATAAGAGTAACAGCAATTAAGTAAATGAATTAGTATTTCATCAGACTCTATTAATAACTGGGTCTGGCTATGCTTGGTTAGAAACCAACACTTAAAAATCAGGTAATCGTTTTTCAGACCAAGGACCCCCAAACTATATGTATTCTACATTAAACTTTGGCCTAGTGCTTTTTATAAATATACATTATTATTATCATTTTGCATTAAATATTAAGCTACTCCTTTTCCTATAATATGTTGGACTCATGTTAATATGTATTTAAAGAAATTTACATTAAAAAATATAAAAAATGTCTAATCAACCAAAGATTTTGCAACTTCCCTGCAGTACTACCACAGATCCCCTAGGGGTCGCGAACCCCCTGTTGAAGACCTATGTCTTAAATGAAAGGAAGAAAATAAGAGTGTATGACTGTTTGAGGCGTCACCACATCACTGGAGCTTTGAAACAAGCCAGCGTTCACGCAGCATCAAGTGGCTGTTGTCAGTCCGTAGCTTCTTATCACCGGCCCCTATTAAAAATGACTTGAAACCCCACCAGAGTATGGTAATGAAAACATAAATATGAATACTATATTCCATTCCTGATCACTTGACCTTTAAAACCTGGCTATATATAGGGTATTTGTGGATCTTTATTATTATCTCACACTCAGGCAATTTTAAGTCAACTCACAGGCCACTAAAATAAAATGTTTCAGTCACAACCAAACCGTTTCAATCTCGCATTGCTTTTTCATTCGCATATCACCTACATAATAATACGTTGTTACTTGAGTGGTTTGTTAATCTTCCTCATTGGAGAAAAAAAAGAAAAAGAAAAACATTTTCGCTGATGTGGCCAGTATGGTAATGCACAGCATGAACAGCTGTTTGAGGTTTCTAAAGGCACAGCCAGTGATATTTCACTGAAAAGGCTGAGCTCCCATGTAGTGCCAGACTCGTAAATTATTTTGAGGCTTAAGTGGTCTTAGAACATGATGCTGAATTGCGTAAGTCCACTGTCTGTGCATCAGTACTGTGTCCCTGGCAAAACCCTGGTGTAAAACTCATCAAATACACTCACTTGCCACTTTATTAGGTACACCTGTTCAATTGCTTGTTAACACAAATAGCTAATCAGCCAATCACATGTCTACACTTCAATGCATTTAGACATGTAGAGGTGATCAAGACAATTTGCTGGATTTGAGTGACTTTGAACGTGGTATGGTCGTTGGTGACAGATGGGCTGGTCTGAGTATTTCAGAAACTTCTGATGTACTGGGACTTTCACCCACAACCATCTCCAGGGTTTACAGAGAATGGTCCGAAAAAGAGGAGATATCCAGTGAGCGGAGCAGTGACCATGTCCATCCCTTTATGACCACAGTGTACCATCTTCTGACGGCTACTTCCAGGAGGATAATGCACCATGTCACAAAGCTTGTATCATCGTATCAACTTGACAGTGAGTTCACTGTACTCCAATGGCCTCCACAGTCACCAGATCTCAATCCAATAGAGGAACCTTTGGGATGTGGTGGAACGGGAGATTCTCATCATAGATGTGCAACTGACAAATCTGCAGCAACTGTGTGATGCTAACATGTCAATATGGACCAAAATCTCAGAGGAATGTTTCTAAAACCTTGTTTAAAGTATGCCACGAAGAAGGTAAAAGGGGGCCCAACCTTTTACTAGCAAGATGTACCCAATAAAGTGGCCGTGAGTGTACAGTGCAATTGTAAAAAGTTGCTTCTTAAGGTTTTTTTTTTTGCTTCTTTAGCTTTTAAGTAGACAGATTAGCTAAGTATCTAAACTAACATGGTGTCCTCCAAAGATTTGAGATCTTGACTGTGTAAAAGCAGCAGTATGGTGTTGTAGTTACTATGTATGCGTCTTTTTTGATCTGCATAGTCTCATCCTTCCCCTCCTTTCATGAAGCAGATGTCATTTACCTGCTGTCTACCCTTCAGGGTCTCCAGACTTTTACAAAATTAAGAAAAGATTTACTCCCCCTCACTGGTTGTCTTTCTATATCTCAGTTGCCCTCTCTTCTCTCATCATTTTTAGTTCTCCCTCCTTCCCTTCCTGTTTCTCTGAGATCAAATGCAATCTAGCTCCCCGACATGACAAGCAGTTTAAAGCTCTTGCAGACCTTCAAGATTAAGAAATGTAAAACTATTCAGCTTTTTTAGACGTGTTTTCCACCAAAGCCCACAGAGTCTCCTCCAGATTTAATTGGCCCTATAAATAAACTGTTCTGCTGCAAAAGTCGTTTAGAGGGAGAGTAATGAAAGGGAACACACACACGCACAGACGGAAACACAGAGGTGGTGAGATTCAGAGATGGAAAGACAAAAATTAAGATGTGAATTACCCCACTAGATGGATGTAAATCCCAAACTCTTGGCTGAGCAGGGTTCAGACGTCTGACGCAGGCAGACAGTGATGGCTTCATCAGAGCAGCCGAGACGGGGGGGGGGGGGTATACGTGAGATGAGGAGGATCTGTGTGTGCCTCACAGACAGATGGAGGAGACAGAAAAAACATGATGCCAAGTGAGAAAAGGACCAATGTTCTGAAACAGGGAAGGAACAAGATTGCGTTTGTTGGTGTGCTTCCGAAGAACAAGAAGCCTTAGATATACACATGCACCGAATGAACTTTTTGCCATTCCAATGGCAAACACTAAGTGTTGGGAATTTGTCAATAACCAGTATTGATGTCAGTACTTGTACTGACTGGCTACATGCATTATACACCGATCAGCCATAGCGTTAAAATCAGTGACACTAGAAGTAAATAACATCTTTTGACAATTCAGTGTTCTGCTGGGAAACGTTTGCACCGTTGCACAGGATGTAGTCTGACAGAGACTCACACAAAAACGGTTTATGAACAACTCAAAAAACAAGGTGTTGACCTGGCCTCCAAACTCACTAGATCCCAAACTGACCAAGTATCTGTGGGATGCACTGGAACAAGCCTGATCCACAGAGGCCCCTCAATCTGTAGTACACAAAGGCCCCCACTAACAACATCGTTTTGCTGGACACCCTCAGAAGACTTGTGATTATTCTCTGATAAGTCACCTATACAATATTAGGAAGATGGTCATACTATTATGCCTGATCGATGTACACACACACCTTACCTCAGGTCAGTGACATCTTCAAGTAAGGCTATCTTTACTGTTTATATGAATCATCTATAATGCACTGTGTCTACCTTCTACCTGCAACTCTATAACACACCAGCTTCTGAAAAAGAAATGACTAGAGCTGTAGAAAACCTGTCTGCATGTTACATTCCCACCATATTGTGTGAGCAGTTCATTTGTTTCCTGTTCAAGGCGGCAAAACCCCTGCAAACAAAAGGAGCTATAAAAGGATTTTTTTTGCAGTTTAGGGTGGAAAAGCTAGAGTGGTTTGAACTGAGAATCCAGTTCAGTGAAAACCTTCGGGATGGTTTCTGAACTCCCAGCAACAGCAGCACTGATCTGAGGCTGAACGGGGGTTCTGTGAGATGTTCAATTTTTGGATGTGATAATATGACGTCTTTAAAAAGCAGCAGAAAGCAAATTAAATATTACAATATTACCAAAGTATGAAGGCCACCCATAAGAAAAAAATGAGAGGAGGTGGGTTGTTGTTTGTTTCATCATGCACACATCATGCAAAGTCAAAATGTTGAAATACAACGTTGAACAACCAGCACATGTGCCTGCTTCTACAAAGAGCCGTACAGGCAAAACCAATACCATTAAATTTGTAACACATCTGTATGTTTTCATGTTTTGTGTCTATGTATATGAAAACAGCTGTGAGAGAGCAAGCGTGGCGGGGGGATTTGTGTGTTTTTGTGCGAGCGTAATCATGCCACGCAGGGTGTTGACTCTACAGAGATGTGCAGTAACATGCCGTCTAATTAACAGTGTCCTCTCCGTGGTGCGGCTGGTTCCCACAGCCCCAGCGGCCATGATTAAAAGACATGCTCTCAAAGGACGGGAAACACTTCCAATTCACTCCAGATAATTCCTGGATGTCGTCCACACCCAATCAAGCATCTCATCTTGACCAGAACGGCCGCTCTTTTAACTCTCCGCCTCACTCCGGGTCTCCGCGTACGCACACACTGTTTCTCCGACTTTCTCCGTCGGTCCTTTCATCTGTGTGCCGCTTACCTCTTCTTTTCCGACAAACGCTCGTTCTCTTCCCTTTCTCTCTCACCCTCGCTATTCGCCAGGCTTCACATCAAAGCTGATGATTGGTTCCTAACTGTTCAGCAGGCAGTATTTTATCTTGCTTTGTGTGAAGAGACCAAAAATAATCAGCATGAATATGGAAAAACCTGCTCCTATGGTAATATCCAGCCCAGTAATATCCATATCAGTCAAACTAACTTGGCTTAATTTGACTTACACATAAACGGATGGCAACACTTTACTCCAAAGTCCCCTTGGCTTACTGTCACACTGTAAACACTGACTTTGACTTACATTATAAACATACAAACTTGTCAAGGTTGTTGGCTCAGTGCTCAAATTGACTCGCGCACAGGAAGCAACAATTCACTTCATTTCTGCTGCTTTCTTGGCACCGTATCCTTCTACCGACGTACAGACTTTCACCTTTGCTTGACTTCGCCGCACACCCCCACCACTCAAGGTTGTTGGCTAAGTGTTGGGAAGATGCTTTAAGAAGTTTCTTCCTGCAAGGTCTTCGATTTTAATTTAACCGGAAAGCTGAATTAAATTAGTCTGCCGTCCTTGGAATCAGGTCTTAAAATATACTCATTGGGATATTGTACCAGAGGTTTTTTTAAATCAGAGTCCCAGTGAAACAAAATTTAAGCGCTGGTTTATTGTATAAATTCTGTTACCTACCGCAATGTTTTCCTCTAGGTTAGTTAGGCATATACTTTGGAAAAATAGAATGATTAGAAATACGGACACTTAGTTAACAAGAACTTTGAAAAAACAAAATAATTAAGGCTTGGCCACTATAAAATGTGCCACTGGTACGATCACCGCTTGTCTCTGAGAGCTGTCTGGAGCATGAGTCATAAGTCTATGGGTAATTAAAAAATGGATAGCTCCACCATTCACCACTATACCTTCAACAGCCTTTTCTCTGCCTGACGTTTCACTGCCTGGAAAGGTGAAGTGATGCAATAGCCAGTTGGTGGTTGGTATAGAAACATCAATTATGTGCAACATAAACTAGGCTCAGTAAAGCCTGGACTTCACTGTCAATTTTTTTCGACTATACTTAAGAGCTATTACGGGGCTAACGTTTGATAAATCTATATTCAGAATTTTTTTTAAGCGGCATATTCTGTTCTCATTTTTGATCGTTCGCCAATGAGTCAGTCAAGGTACCTACCCCCGAAGGAAGAGCTAAAACTGCCCGTACTGTTCTTAGAACTGCATTGATTTTCATTGGCACAAATAAGTTGTAAATGTCCCCTAACAGCTGTGGCCGTATGAAAAGGTTCCTCCAGTCCAAAAATGCCTACAGTCTCTTATCTCAGCAGTCTGTCAGAGGAAGAATTTAAAACGTGGGTAAACTGCGATAAATAGCTAATTCTCTACAACGTAAGATTCAGAACGGCCGCAAGTACATTCATATTGATTCGGTGACTTCACAAGTGGGGCTTCAACCAGCTCTGGCAGTTGACAGAATACTGCCTTCAGGGAAACCACCCCTGACAACAAGAAACCATAAATCATAATATGGCATACAAAAGAACATAGAATGTATAATGTTCAACATTTATAAAAATTCCAAGCAAAATGGGTTACAAATGTTGGCAGCAACCCAGAACCAGCTTCATCTGGTTATTTATACACTATACTTTGATTCCAGTTACACGTTGATCTCCCAATGTACTTAAACAGGATTGAGGTATAATGATGAAGAAAGGATAAAAAGAGAAAAGCAAGGAGGATTAAAGGTGGACAGGACTGTTGTGTACAGCACATGGTAAAGACTGTTATTTAGACACGTACCACCCACCAGGCCAAACAGTGACCCCTCCACTCAACCCAAAGACCCCCACTAAAAAAAAAAAAATCTGTTACCAGACACTACAGGACACTCTCAGAAGGCCCATGTCTATTCTCTGATGAGTCACAACCATTTTGGAGGCACAAGGGAGACCTACACAATATTAGGAAAGTGGTCAATCATAATGCTGCGCCTGATCACTGTATATTATACATTTGCATGAATAATTATATAAGAGAACAGTGTGGTGCAGTTAAACTGTAATTTAAATATGAGTATATCACAAGGTTTTTTGCTGCTGGAGGTGGATTGTCTGTCCGTTCTGAGGAGTAATGGCCTGTGGGAAGAAAAGAAGTAACCTTTTGTTTACCTGGGCCGTATTGTTTTGTTTAAATAAAGCAGCCGTGCAGTGACACTTCAGATCTGCAGTCTGTCATAAACGCCGCAGATTAGCTGCTGCAAACACCGCATTTCAGTAAATTGCTTGTATCGCGACCGAGCTTTAACTTCAGTCAAAGTCTCCTTCGAGCTCTCACTTCCCTGGTAAGGTACACCTCGACTCATAAATTGTTAGATGGGAATGACAAAACCCGCTGAAAGGAGGGAAGGTATCTGCCATTTAGAGGCTTCACCTCTAGAAATAATACGCTCTGAGTAAGCATATTTTGATTCCACAGTATTAGGAGGAATCCTTATGGCTCAGTGGATTAAGTCTTGTGACATGATGTGAATCCTCTGCAATCTTTGTCACGTTGTCCCCCTTTTTTTTCCCCCTGTTGCTCAGTGAAATGAATTAAGCTGAAATGCTTTTATGAGGCATAAAATGGAAGGAGAAATACAAGACTGTGACAGATTGAGGGAGAGAGGGGGAGGGAGGAGAGACATATTTCTCTCTCTAAGATTGATAAAAGAGATATTTCTGTAACTCCAGGCTAATTCAATGAGTAGTGCCGGATCTCGCAGGGGATCTACAGGCCTGGCTTCAAAACAATTAGCTGGAGAATGGGAGCCGTTTAAAAGACAAGGAGACGAGGAGATCTTAATACAGCTGTGGGTATTTCCCCACGGAGGACTCATTTTTACAACCTCCTTCCAGACTCTCTCTCACCCTAATACTGCTGGCCAATCTCTGCTGTCTCATTTCACACAGGAGACAATTTTTTTTGAAAGCTGCTGTAGGGAAAAGAAAGAGAAGAGAGGGGAAAGGAAAAGGAAAAGGACAGTAGACAGAGTAGACGGGGGGAAAAAGGAAGACGTGCGAGCGTGCGACCTCGGAGATAGTATTAGACAGAAAATGGGGAGAAACTTATAGAGACGGGAAGAGAGACACAAAATAGGGAGAGAAAAACATAATTAGGACTGGGATGACAGGAAGGAAAGAAGGGTGAGTCTGAACGGTGAAACAAACAGGAACAAAAAGAGACAGAAACAGAAATAAACGCACCCATAGAAATAAATAAGGCTCAGCAGAAGGCAGGTTGTGGCTGTCTGGGGAGCTGAAAGATTGAACATCCCTCTCTCTTTATGAGGATTTCCTGCTTGTTGCTCTCTGATGCCCGCAGGCCGGTCAGTGGGTCCATCTGTCTGCGGGGGCCAATCAGTCAGGGCGCCAAAGAACTAAGTCAGCACGTCCCTGTCCACACAGGTAATCAAGGACACTGTTAAACCTTTACCACCATAAATCGCTTTTCACATGCTCTTAAACCCAGAGTTGTCCGCTCTGTAGCACTAACAGTAGAAGCTGCCTCGAGGTAGTCCAGCCTTTAATGCGGCGGTAGCTAACCACTGCCTGAGTTATTGTACTCTGGTAAACCTTGGACTTCAACCTCGGGGCTGCATCAAGTGTGAGTGTTCATGTAATTACCAGCTCCCTGATTATAAATACAATTTACAACACCAAGTTGTAATTAAACTGAGAAATTGACTCCGATTCATCCAACATGGTGCTAAATACATAACGGCTTAAAAAAAAGAGCAAACTTCATGTCGAGCATGAGGCATGACAAATGATTAAATAAGCATTTAGTCACTTAGCTAAATGCTAATTTAAAGCTGCCCCAAATCGATATTAAATTAGTAAGTTAATTGCTCATTTAAAGCTGCCCAAATGAATACATTTGGATCAATAGTGGATCAAATTATATGTAATGTGAGAGGGGTTACACTTACTAACGGACCTAAAGAGAACTGGCGCCTGAACTGTTCCCTCAGCTCTGTGAAGCTTTTGATTGTTTTGGTTTTATGACCCACAACTTTAATGTACAGCTTTAAGTCTCACTCCCGTAATGTACTGCGTTTCCTTCCTTGCTGGTGGGCGACAAAGACTCTATACACCCACCGTGTGCAACGGATAGCAGGCAGATAAATCTAGAATCCAGCCAGAGAGCACTGTTGAGCGTTTAGCAACCGAATAGCTACACATTCACCCTAGGTACTGAAGCGAGGCTAAAAATAATGACTGCTAATGTTGCTCCATATCTGCTGGATGTGAAAATAGGCACCTACTTGTAGAGAAATCCACCATGTGAGGTGATATTGTAAGGTGATAATATGTCTACGTTGTGATCACAGCTTGTTGGAATGCGCCCGGTGGTAAAAAGTCTAATAATGGAGGTGTTTTGGACATGGTACTTTATGTCCATGCACTAGGGATGTCCTTATTAGACTCTGATCCAGGATTGAGTGCTCTATATATATGTATGTATGTATATATATATATATATATATATGTATATGTAGAGAGAGAGAGATGTTTTTCTACACAAAATTTATTGATACAATTACATTAATTAAAAACAGTGATCCTTGAAACTGACAACATACAAGGCACTGCCTGGCTAAAAAAAAGCCGCCATCACAAGCAAACTGATGTGGACACAACAGACCAGAATCCAGCACAGAAAGGACTGGACTGTTACAACCTTTATTTTAACCAGTATTTTCTTTTAGCGATCAAGTGGAAACATTAAAAAGTGCACCACTTTGTGATTCTCAAGCAACTTATCGTACATTAAAACCCCCAGGAATGGTACCGCACTGTATGGCGAGTTTAGCACAGTGGCTCCAACTTCATTATTATCTACTGTTTTATTGTTGAATGCTGGACGCACAACTCAAACTAAAAAGCCTTTCCCACGATTATTGGAAAAGCAGCATTTTCTAAAATGTGTTACTTTTTTCCAAGCCTGCGAAATGACTCTGAAAAATCTGAACTTCGCTCTTTTAGTCCAACAATATTTGTCAAGTCCCTGATTATTTATTTTTGCACCATTCATGTGTGCAGGGAGCTAACAGGATCAGTCATCTTGACTAGCAGAGGTGTTGGAAAGACAAAGAAATATGGCGTTTTCACTTTTACTTGTCATGTTTGAAATCTCTGTCCAGTTCTCTTCAATACATCCACGCCTTTTCTTCGTGCTATGATGTATTAGGCGTCTCGACCTAACAATATATCTCTGCAGGTAGCTGTTGATGCCGTCTGATGGTGACACAACTGGGAGAGACGCGGTGGAGGCTTCTCTATTTGAGAATGCCGGCGTTGGGCCTGTACAAAATTCCTTCTGGTGCTATCCATTACCGCAAAGTGACAGCCACCTGTGAACCAGTGGGGAAGCCTCCGCAGTCAGAGGAATACAATAATATTTTCAGTGCCATGAATCTTCCCGACATAAACCTCTGTGTGGTGGGAGAAAAGAAAACAATCTGAGCAATTCCTCTTGGGGAAAAGAGTGCCCCTGGCTACATTTTAATCGCAGAAAGGATACGAGGAATCAATCAAAAGCATTATGATTACATTTTGTCAAGGGTCAATTTACATATTAAGTTGGCCTACAGGTAATTCTACTTTGAACTGAGCACTAACTAGCAACCGTTACAAAAATTAGACTGATGTTGTCAAGGAGCAAATATACATTCTGCACATCCTACCTACGATGTGTACGTATACAGCGCTTCCCTGTGGGGCAGCTATGCGTGTCATCAGGCTACTCCCACTCACACCTCCTTCTCTCTGTATGATAAATGGACTTCTCCCTTGGGAGTAAACAGCAAAGTCATCCAACCTCCACTCTCCGAGTCACTGTAATTTCAGGGATAGCAAGTCACAGGGTACATGTAGCAGAAATACAGTTATTAGACACACTGCAGTGAAGATGTGTCACACAAGGTGACAGTGACCTAAAGCCAACATCTGACCAGCGGGGTTCGTTGAGCAAATGTTGAAATGTTGTCTATTTTTTCTGCTTTTGAGAAATAATGATAAATACTAATAATGCGCAGTTCATCTCGTGACGCAGCCTCTTTTCTATTTCAAAGCGCACTAAGAAATATAATGGCGTAAATGTTTAAGTAGTACCATGCACAACAGATTAAAAATTCCTTAACTGTGTAACCATTTTGTACCTCTGTGCCGATAACAGCTACAACCAGGGACATTATGTGTTGAGGTCACTGGTACCCTACGTCTACGCAGTGAAATTAGACTCTGAATTCCATGAATTATGAGATTCACAATCTGTATTTGTGGATTTGTGGAGCGATATATTGCAACATTCTACACAGTTCACTAAGAAATTTTAAAAAACGGCTTAAAACACAAGTTGTACATCAGATGACAGTGATAATTCACCGGACAAACTGAGTCAAACGAACAATGTTAATTCAAATTCTATTCAATTAAAAAAAAAAAATAATGGCATCAGACTACTCTGTGTACATCATGATGTTGTGGAGTTATTTTGTGTCAAATTGCTTGGACGTTGCATGTGAATTAAAATACGTATTTGTGAATCTCACATTTCACTTTTGGATCATGGAACACGTTTTTGTGACCATTATGAGACTAATTTTACTCCAGTATGACCTCCTCTCCCGAACTTATGAACACTATATCTCAGGAAGCCCTTGAGGGTTTTTTTTTCTTTTTTCAGATATGGCACAAATGTTCCTTTGAACTGGAGTTCAAAAGTCAAAGTTACTATGACCTCCCAAAACACATGGTGGCACACACAAAAGTGGCAAAAACTGTAGTTCCTTCAAGTGGTATTTGAGGCTGGCTGAACATTTCACAGTCTGGTTCTTAAACAGCAATGCTAATACCCCAATTCATGATAACTGTAGGGGTGATCTTTTAGCAATAAAACTCTTAAATGTTTAAATTACAGCAATGATTAAAGTTATGTATAATTAAGAGTATGGAGAGCATCGTCTGCCTAAGTTTGCCCACCCGCTTCAGCTCCACTCACGCTCCATTTCTTTGAATTAGGATCGAGTAAGGCAGAGCCAGCAATGGTTTGAACGTCAAAACTGCTCTTCAGAAAACTTAAGGGTGACGTCTCAGAGGGTTTGTCAGTTATTATATAAGAGTCCAGCGGCTGCGGCCCGTAATTCAACTAATGAACGCAAAATCTCAAGAACATCTTGAGGAATTTCTCCAAATTTGGTACAAACTCACGTGGACTCAAGGATGATGCAATTAGGTTTAGCTGTTTGGAGGTCGAGGGTCAATATCAATATCTCATTCTGATACTGTACCACAGTTTTTAATCAGAACGGCTGTTTTACAGACCTGTGACACATGCAGATCGATGAAACCCTAACCCGTGACCGATCTCTCATCTAATCAGCATGGTAGTTGCTGTTGTTCTTATGCTTTTACTCTTAGAGCAATAGCTTGATTTGGAAAGTTTGCGGGGTCATATCCACTTCTGCGTTGCCTGTTGTGTCAGCCTTATAGTAGCCGGTCTTCAACGGTTCTGAAATTGTTCCACACTTCAGTTTATCTCGGCTTCAATTACTTGTTGATGGACCTTTTTAAACGGTTTAGTATTTCATTTTTTGGTGCCGGCTATGCATGCGATAATATCTAGTTCTTTCAGAGTTGTTATTAAAAACAAACTCTCCGTGCAGCCGTACATCAGTTGATAAAATGTCACTTGAACGTCACTGCGCATTTACGTCAAGGCAGAGCATGAGCAGACAGAACGGGGCCTGACTTCATTCCGATTCACCGTTTACATGACTTTCAATCGGTTTGGGAAAAGTAATATTCTTCCCCTGTAAAACCGAATGAAATTTCAATCGGTTTGGGCCGGTCTATTCAGATTTAGGTGTTTATATGGAGCATTTTCATTTGGGCCTCCGATTGTAATTGGAATATATGACACCGTGACATCACTTAACATATTTTTACCTAAAAACTCATACTTTAATTAAACGTTTCACACAAGCATCTAATGAGATAAAAAAGATGAAGTGAAGGTGTTTTGTGTCTGAAACCTCAAAGGTTAATTGTTGGCAAAAACACTTGAAATCCCTTCAGTATAATTACATAGTGGAAAGACATGAATGTTAACTGAAACTTGAATAGTTGATGGGAGCAACTAATAGGGTTATATATATATATAAATATATATATATATATATATGTGTGTGTGTGTGTATGGATGTCATTCCTGGTAAAGTAATGGCAAACATATTTTCCGCTAAAGAAAAGACTAGAATTGATTTAAGAAACACATTTTGATCTTGTTGCTGTTACTAGTTTGTTGCTCCCTTTCTTTCCGACTAGCTTCTGTACTTCATTGCCTCTTTAGTGGCAAGATGCCCCTGGCTGATGAAAAATCAATAATAACCTGCGAATCATCAACCGCGGGAAAAAATAAAAAAAATAAAACCCACACATTTCTCCTCACACACTTCTGGACTTCTGGATTCCTGCTGACCTGAAGAAAATTGAAAACTCTTCAAGCAAGAGCCCCACAGTTGTCAGCCACTTGTGAATTCAATAGCTCGTCTGCCTGTGTACTTGGCTTTTAATTCACAGTTTCTGTATTATTTTGCATGTTGAGGTGTCTCTCTGACTGGGGACCAATTAAATGATAAAGCAGTGCTGTTACAGGTTTATGTAAATGCACACTGCAAGAGGCTTGTATTGATAAATGGCATGGAATTACAAAACAGCAAATAACTGCGGGTGGTGTACATTATTTTCTCTTTTTTAATTGATAAGGTGGCAGAGGAACATTTTGTGTCTTAGGGTGAGTAGCGAGCCTTTCTCAAGGATAGTTACGTTTAAAGAGAAACGACGGGAGGAAAATAAAAAGACATATAGAGGGAAGATGATGAAGGAACGCACACTCTGAATTAATGCAGTGGCTCAACAGCTTGTTCAGTTCAGGACATGAATGAAAAATGGAGTCTCTTATTGTGGCGGCAAACATCATTAAAGCTGCATTAAGCAATATTTTTTACATTAACAATGAATCAGATGGCTCCCTGAATCAACATCCTACTTTGCCTTAAGCCACTTTTTCTGCTCATTCTCTTGCCTCGCCACACCGACAAAATCAAAACAGTACTGGTTCATATAAAATCAAGACCCTCTCTCCACCCACAAGCTCACATAAAGACTAGAGCAGACAAACTGGTGACTGGTGAAGAAACTCTGACACGTAAGCAAGCCAAACAGAATTAAAGGTAAAACTTACTATTGACACATCAGGCCAGGAGATGTGAGATACTTTATAATATATTAGTATAATATTATAAATATATATATATTTTATAATGTTTCTCATGACAGCTGCGATAGATTACGATGGCAGCCGTGGAAAATTACTTTTTCACTTTGCGACTTTGTGACGGATTCTGTTTCTTTACATTTGTGATAACTATGACAGGAACATCTAGAATTGTGTTGAGCTATTACTCTCAGTTTAAAACAGAGAAGGGTACAAGTGGAGATTTGCGGCCACTCAGGGTGTGGCACCTGTAAAATAAAGCTAAAGTAAAGGCGTATGAACTTGCTCGAGTTTTTCGTGAAGATGTTTCACCATTTCTCCGAGTGTCCTTTTCAGTTCTGTTATATGTAATTTTATCTTCTCCCTGGATGGCGAATTAACAGCAACACTTGGTACCTTATCCACTTGTGGAGAATGTAACGGATATTTACTCATACTCTATATAATCTTATATATCATTTGTATTCTCCTTCAGATGAGTATAGCACCCTGGGAACCTATGGAGACAGGATACGCCTGGACTTGTGTGATGGCTTCCATGCACATGCCATAAGTGTCAGAAGAGACCAGTTAAGAGGACTTGATTAACTGACAGTCCTTTTATACGTCACTGTTGAACTTTGCCCTTCCTCTGTTTAGATGAACCTATAAGTAGATGATTCTATGTAAAAGCCAGAGACTCAGGAGTCTCTCACCATCTCTTAACATCTCTCTTTGTGCAATACAACCATGAAATATACCGAATGCACCCAGTCTCTTTGGGCCTGTTCAGACCCTGCATTGAGATCTGATCTGGAAGGGTCGATCACGTAAAAGACAGGTGTGAACACCCCCAGGACGCGTTGAGATTGCATTTTTGAAATCCGATCTCTGACCACTTTTGTGGTCTGGGTCATGAATGTGTGAATGTGTAGTGTGAAGACACAACCACTATTATAAATGACTTCCTAGTTAGGGAAGGCGAGTGAATAAGAAGCCACGTGTGGTTAAGTAACGCATTTCCCTAATCGACGATGTCTTTATTTACCTTTGTTACCACAGTGTGGTTGGAAACTTCCAGTGTTGGAGTTACTCAGTTAATCTGAGTTTTGTGCAGGTCTAACTAACGTCAGGGCAGAGATCAATAAATACTACCATGACGTGTGAAGCCATGACGTACATACATTAAACAGCCCTGTTCTCGGTTCTGGAGCAGCGCTAGAACAGCTGTTATAATATTCTCCCGCTAGTAGTAGTTCTCCCCCCAGATGATGTCGGTGTTTATTTGCGTACAGACCGTGAAACTGAGATTGGATATGGAGACGCCTTTGGAGACGCATGTTAATGCCAGGTGTGAACACACGTACAATAAGCTGTTCACTTGTGATCGGATTGTCCTTGGTTTCTAACCAGAATAGATCTCATTTCAAAAGCTGGAATTCCTTCCACCGAGTCCAGCATGATGTCTGTGAATATTCCCAGTCCAGGCCATGGGATATTTAAAAATCTACAACAAAGGTTTTCTTAAAGAACTTTCACCACACACCCTAGTGGTTTAGAGTCATGTCTTAGTCATGTAAGTTAGCAGGTGGGGCCCACCCACAGATGTTCTGATATAAAAATCTAGACTCCCCACCAGCCACTTGGAAGACACCACTTGAATGAGTGTTAAAACATCGTCAAACGAGTCCATTTGCCTTGGTGTCAGCTTTGGTTTAGATAATGCGCCATTGAAGTACTACCGTAAGACTACCGTACCTGCATTTTGAAACAGAATAAAGCAGTATTCATTTTTATTTCTAGTCAGTAAACATTGTTTGAAATGCTATGAAACCTCAACGAGAGGTTGTTTTATGGTTTTTTGCGCCGTCCTTGTGTCTTCAAATGCGATCGCATGCATTTTTATTAGGGTAACTGTAGCACCCTTCAAATCAATACAATATTCCAATAGCATTATACTGATGGAAGCTGATGTCAGTATTATAAGTCTGCTTTCATCTTTTATTAAGCTTCAGAAGATGCTGAGGTAATTATTTTTTATCTTTCTACGTCAATATCGTGCACTTCTATGTGTTTACTTGCGAGAGTACGACAGTTGGAGTGTAATGGCGTCTTATTGCAGCCGACTGGTATTGACAGATGAAATAAATGGCACCAGCTACTTGATCACTTGCAAACAGGTTCCTCCTAAATAACAGGGACGACTGATGAATATGTGTAAATGCATCTGTAAGCTGTGTGAAGCCTCAACAGCTCAGAATAAACTGACAGACACAGATGAGTCAGGAAGGCCTCTTGGTGTTATCACCGAGCCAGAAGGCACAGCTGGGACTGACAACTCACTGTTTGGAGACGACTCAGCACATGCTCACGTTTTCTGTCACTCTAAACATATCCTCCAAAGAAGCAGGTGTTCTTTTATCAAAAAAACCCACCCGCTTTAATTTTTTTTTTTATGATGGGGAATGGAGGTGGAGGTCAACAGTTGGTGAAGTAGTTTAGCTAAATTGCTAATGTAGCTTCCCATTCCGCTAGAGCTCAAGTGGAAAGTTTCTAGTGGGGGGAAACAGAAAAAAAAAGACAGCTGGCAAAATAGGACGAGAAAAAAGAAAAAACAGAGACTCAAGGATTACATTAAACTCCAAGTATGAGACATTCAGGTACAAGCTATGACGTCTGTTCAGAGTACTGAGAGGTAAACATAGAGACTTTACCAACACATTTTTCTCAACAATTTTTCATGTTTGGCATGGAATGCCAAATTGGGCGATGTGGGGATATGTAGCTGTAGTGTGTATTAAATCTGTTTCTGCAGCATTATCAAGACAGAAGGATGGACATAAGGAGATGGGACACACAGTATATGTGTGTGTACACTGCTGTCTGCATCAGTGTGTCCTTTTTCTGTAAAGTCGTCTTATTATTGTTTGCTTCTTCATAAACCAGCATGGCAGATAATACACAAGTCTATTAATTAGGAAACCACTGCAGTGATAGAGCACAGCGAAAGTCAAGATGTAATGAGTCTGACAGTCAATGTTTGGAAGCACAGGGGGACACTTTTTAAGTACAAAACAAGTCTATAACACAAAATTGACTGAGCGTACGTCCCAGGCGTTGTGTTATTATTCCTGTAACAGCATCTTAATCGTTCACCCTGACTGCTTCACTAGCTCCTCAGAGGCAAAATAATTTAAAAGGCTGCAAGACACCTTAAATCAGAGCCAGCGTAGCTGTGCATTAGTCTTCGTTACCTCCGAGGGCCTTAAAACAACTCCACGTCTTACATATTTGTTGTTGTGTTTTATGACTGGTTATGACTGGTTTTATCATGGTTGAGCTGCAGATCAGCCAGTCACTTGAAGGACTTTCAAGGTCTCGCCTCCCATTCAAGGCGATTGACTGGTTTCACCTCACATGTTCTTGTGCAACTTCAGTGTAGTAAATAATATATGTTTTCTGAAATTGTGGGAGAGAAAATCCAGAGTTCAGCTCCATTTAGCTGGTTCAATTTCAAGGCACTATTAATGTACATGCTGTTATCTCACATTATCACGACACATGAACAGATGTCAGGAGAAGTCATATCATATGACTTAGAGTAGACACTGTTGTAGTAGTAGTAGTAGTAGTAGTAGCTTAATACCAATAGGCCCAGTTGACTGCAGCTATTTTGACGTGTTGTGATTGATAAAACTAATTATGGTCCTGTTCACAAGTTACGCCGTTATGTACAACACCAAGGTCCTAAGTAGTCGTACTGAAGAACAAGGCCATAATTAATGTTATCAATGTCAACCCTGCTTGGACATGTCAAAATGTTCACTGGGAGGAGTCTTTTATATTGTTTAAGTACATTACTAAAAACATGTAATACTAAATTACGCATTTGTCCATCTTGTATATTGGTTGCAAACGCACACTCTCTCAGAATAACTTCTTGGATTCACTTATTCCAAATACACAATCCTGACTTCTCAGTCTGAATCGCCAAAAGAAACTTATTACAGAGGGTACAGCAAGCAGAATTCTCCATGGTTACAGCCACTGAGTGGCAGAAAGTGACCGTTGAGCATGGAGATTAGTCGCATTAGTTTGAATGATAGGCTTTAATAGCGTTAAATTGTAAAATTAATTTAAAAAATGGGGAAGAACTGTTGTGCTGTTGTGACTGTACCAACCGATTTGAAAAGAAAGTAGATGGATCACTGCGTTACAAAGAAACAACTGGAATCCAGGCACAGAAACCTGGTGTTGCAGTTCATATTTTGTGTCAGGTAATATTAATTTATGCTATGTATTTATTTATTTATTTTATTTTTTCATGAAATCACACCTTAAGGTACTTCTTAAGTGACGTCCTGGAGAGCTGAGAGCCGTCAGATAAGTTTGTGGATGTTGTTGTGCTGCAGCGTCTATTTTATGGCTAACGTTACTTCTCAGTAAAGCTCTTAGCGTTAGTATCTTTTACTTAACTATATTTATCATAACTAAAATGAACTAAAACTTTAAACTAACTGAAATGCTAATCCACTATTCCTAATAAGTTGGTACTCTATTAGAAAGCCTATGGAGCTGTGTTGTATAAAGTACTATAGTATAGTATAGTATTTCCAAGTGTAAATATCAGGATAACTGGTTTCTGCTCACATGTCAGTGTTAGTGGATCATTTGTTATTTGGTATTTCGTATGAATCATTCTTGAGCCCAGTTGTCCTTAATCTGATCTAATAATCCACTTTTTCCCAGTCTCACTGTATTTACTGCTACATTTCAGCAGGCTTTTGCCACTCAGTGGGTGTGACCCCGGGCAGCAGTGACATCAATGCATACCCTCTATATAAGCACCAATTTAGGGACCCTTGTATCCCCAGCATGAATATCCCACTGGCGGCCATCATCTTCGCCCACTCGACTGTCAGTGTTTCCTCCCAGTCACCTGCATAACGACTGACCTCTTGGTACTAGCCATGTGCTAAAATACATAGATTAATAATACTAATAGTAATACTGAGTGTCTCTGTATCAGTTTTGGCAGTCTAACAAATTCAGGATATTTTTACAACATTTAACCTAAATCTTCCATAAACTAGATGAATATGAATTCACCTTTGCCTGTCACAGAATTGTGTTGTGCTAATGGTAGAAACTACACTTCTAGTGGTCACGTATTGTGTGGGTCAGATTACCTGTAATGGAATTAAGAACCCTCCATACAGTAATTCATGCATGCTGCAAGTATAAATACAACCAACCCATAAAATAGAAAAGCAGTATGAAAAAACAAGCCACTGCTAGTTCTGCTAGTGCTAGATGAACTGCTAGTTCGGATGATACCAACACTACAGAACAAATCCACACAGTCTTACATGCTGTCAACAATCTACATTCATTGATTCACCATCAGTGTCAATGTACAACAAGAGCTGATAATCAATGGTGATAAGACCATGGGTTACAGACCATGACAATCCTTTTCTATCATAAAATGGAAACTCAGCATATCACATTTCAAACAGTGGGGTACTGTAGTTTTTTATTAAAAGGACTCCAAAGGCTTCGATGTGTAGACCAAGGCTATATTTGTATGTGTAGTACTGTATAGCCACATGTGCTTGTAATTGCCTGTAATTAAATGCAATCATTGCATCTTGCAATATGGTGATTTCCTGAGTGTCTTGAACAAACGCTATTAACAGAGCAGTAAGAGCAGTTGCTGTTTAGAGTGACTACATACCACTGTCGCATAATTGTGGATCCCACAGAGGTGCTATCATTGGCACTGACAAAGCCGTAGGTTAGGATTATAAATGAGGTTAAAATGGTTGCATAATTAGATGCGCGATGGTAATGTTTCTGTAGGGATTCAGGCTGGTTCAGGTCAGAGGAGTTTCTGTTCACTTCTGTCAGGTCAGGTGTATGCTGAGTGGTATTCTCAACAAAAGTGTTTTTTTCTGCCACAGTGCATTTTAGAGGTTTTGCCTCTATAATGTATATATCTTCTTGGCTGATTGGACCTCTTGCTAGGACTTTGTGACTGAAGAGTGTTTGACTGGCATCTCCTTCTTATCTTATTTGAACCTGTTAGACTGGAACAGATTGCACCTTATTCTTACTGGTAACCTTATGTAGTTTCTATTCAAGTTCTCCCAACTTCAGCCTTAAAACAGAACAAAGATGCAATAACTGAAAACACCTGTGTGTGTGTAGGAAGGACTGCATCTAACACATTGACTTTAATGAAAGCTGCTGTAGCACAGGATCGTCAGGATGCTGCAGTGCTTCCTGGGATAAAAATAATAATAATCTGTGTAAGACAGCAATAACCAAGCACACCAGTAAACCTAAAAAGTCCAAAATATACAATCATATTCAAATCCTACACTTTGATTTCTATGCATTTGATCATTTTTGATTGAATATTTAATCATTTAACGCTATATATCTCAGTAAGGTACGACAGCAAACTGAGCTTTGATCGGTCATGAATGATTCAGCCATACGGCATCTGCTGAGATCCCACCCGCTCACAAACTTAAAAACTCTCTACAATTGCATTTCACAGCCTTTGTTTGTTTAAGTATCAAACAGTTTCATTTTGTATATTAAGCCTTGAGTACCCATAACCCTGGTACACAACGGGATCTACTTCATGGCCTATAGTAGCCTGAATAACAGACACACCGGCTTGTATTCAGATAAACTCATGGATATATTGTGCACCACGAGAAAGCCTTCAAATAAGTTGTGCAGTCAATTCGAGCTGTGCTGCAGTATGGATCTGAAAAGAGGCAGTTTGGCTGGAAAAACAATAATCCTGGCATCTTCACACGGGCTTTGTTTCTGAAGCCGCCTCATAACATTTTCTCGCAAAGGATGAGGAACAGCATCCCCGCACAGGCCTGACCTGGATGTAGACTTTATGTCGCAGCACAAAGTTATGAAATACATTATCGGTGACACTCTTGCCCAAGTGCTTTCCCCATGGGTGGGCATTTCTTTTCTCATATCAGTCGAGTGAATTCAGTGTGTGCATTTGACCTTCATCTTTCCAGCTCATGGACTCTTGCAGGATGGATCGGTGTTTCTCCTTCAGTTCCTTTTGATAGCACAAATGAGACGAGGCACACTGTAAATTCCACAGCATATCGAGGACCGACGAGACTGCAGTGTTCTCTAAACTGCTCCAGGATCAATAATGCAGCCGTAGCTACGGTAAAGTGATGCAAAAAAAACAGACAGGACTGACTGACTAATAGGATGAGACTGTCTTCGCACTGACAGCAGATGCGGCCATCGAGTGTTCTTCTTTGAAAGGTTCTGTAAACTTTGGGAATAAGGATTTTTTAGACTCAAGCTTTAGAAGCGCATATTATAGGACACTAATCAACACACCAGGGCTGAAAGAAAACCTGAATTTCTCTTTGGCTAGTCAGAAGTTGTCAAAAAAAAAAAAAAAGGTAGATGTAGCTCAAGCTCATTATCACCACTCTATCGGTTACAAATCAATAGATCTGATTACAAAAAAGAAAAAAGGCACATTATGACCACCAGCCTAATATTGTATTGGTCTCTTTTGCCTCCAAAACAGTTGTGACTCATCAGAGAATGGACATGGGTCTTCTGAGGTTGTCCTGTGGTGTCTGGTGACAGGATGTTGGTAGTGGGGGCCTTTGGGTTAAGGGGAAAATAGTCATAGATACTGATCAATTTTGGATGTAGTGAATTTGGAGGCCAGGTCAATACCTGCTGCCATCAAGGAGTGTCATTGCTATGGGGTGGGGGTGCCTGGTCTGGTCTAAGTGGGTGCTACATGTCTAAGTAACATCCACATGAATACCAGGTCAAGAGGTTTCACAGCAGAACATTGTATTATCACAAGATGGATGTTATTGTTCATTCACAACACTGAAACACAACACTATACACTGATAACCTGGATAGTATACACTTAGAAAGGTGCATTCTGAGGAGTACCTCGAAGATATTTTTTCCTCACCACCTGCAGAGAGATCCAGGAGACAAGTGATGAGGACGTGGAAGGATTCAGAGGAATCATCGAGAATAACAAAGAAATGAGTTGGGGCGTCTCAGCTCACACACGCACGGGGGGCTGCATTAGGCATTTATCCGTACGTGATACTCTTTTGTGTCTGATCCGTTCATTTAATTGAATTTTCAGCTCCACCACTTATTTTGGAAACGGCCGTTTGAAGAAACATTCTCAGCACAAGTCCAATTTACTGAAGCCTCCGGCCTCATCTCAGGGCCTACAGCACATCAGCAGATGGAGTTCGCGCAGTCGTCATAAAACGGTCGTGCCACTCTTTGGGTAAAGCGCGCGGCCTTATAGAAACTTTGATTCGGGCTGACTAGAGGTAACACGTACAGCGCCCCTAGGAGGTGCTCCTTACAATTCAGCAGGCGTCCAGCAGTTCTGTCATTGTAACGGCTACAGACAGCAGGTGTGTGTGCGTATGTGTGTGATTGCGAGTCTGATTGCGTGTGTTGGCTTCAGCTCGTGTCTATTGGGAATCGGTTGGTGGGATTCGAGTCTGTGTGTGTGTGTGTGTGTGTGTGTGTCTTGCAAAGGAGGAAACTCAGGGAGACAGTTGCCACCTCCATTTCAGCACCCAGCGGTAAAGTATTGATCTCTTATTTCAGCAGCTCTCTTTTCCATCTCGCTCATCCGTCCTCCTGTTCCTGTCCTTCGTCACCCTCTACACTCTATCTTTCCAACCAAATCGGTGCTGGTGCGTTCTAAATATTATTACTTTTTTTTTAGTTTTGCATCATTTGTCATATATTTTTTTGATTTCTCTCACCCACAAAGCACCTCATTTTTGACCACTCCTCTTCGTGTTTTTCCCCCCTGCTCATTTTCTAATGTTCTCCCCGTTCTATCCTTTCTCCTCCTCCTCCTCTCCTCTTCCCGTCTTTCCTCCCCTCTTCCCCCCTCCCCTC
Source organism: Mugil cephalus (assembly GCF_022458985.1). Lineage (NCBI taxonomy): Eukaryota > Metazoa > Chordata > Actinopteri > Mugiliformes > Mugilidae > Mugil > Mugil cephalus. The sequence continues at coordinate 10,275,539 of NC_061780.1, forward strand.
TCTCCGACTCCTACAGATGTTAACCTTGTAGCGCGGTTTCCTCAGGTTGGAGAGGCAGAGGGAGGGGAAGCCACGATGCAGAGCTCAATACCTCCACCCTAAGGTGATGAAGTGAACTCTTTTTTTTTTTTGACTGTAATAAAATCAAACCTTGATGATTCATGGATTTTTACAGAAGTGCTATAGAGGGCTGTAAATCATTTTAAGATATCGTCCCCATAAACCCTGGCAGAGAATTATCATTCCTATGCAGACAGAGATGTATAGCTGCTCGTGATGCTGCTTTCATGAGCCCCTGTTGTTCACCTGAGCACTTTGAAGAGAACTTTATAACATTTTTATTCAAGCTTTTATTACCTAGATAAGATAGACAGATAGATGCTAATAGCTTACAAAGATCAGACAAGGCAACATCTGTGAAATTGGCCGTGTCTCGATGCAGTTTCTTGCTGTTCAGACAATAAATTATCTGTGATTCTCCCCGTGTGCAAGCGCAATATTAATGAAAGTAATTACAATGAGACAAAAGGCAACAAAAACAAACACTGCATGAGAGATAAAAGAAGAACAGCTGAAAAATAAAAACGCTGCCGACGCTCAGTTCCACGGCTCCGAAAGAAAAAAGATCAGATGCAGTCGCTGAGAGTCGTCCTAATGAGGATGGATTTCACAACACGGAGTCATTTTTAGGGCTGCAACAGACAGATTACTTTTTCAATCGACTGACGTATTGATCATTCTTGGAATTATCCTTTGCTTAATTTAAAATAATAATTAAACGATACCCAAATTTCCTTTTTTATTTTTTTTTTTCATTCAGACATTTTCTTAAAAAACACAAAATCTGCATTTGAGGAAATCCTTAAATACGTTGACGATGATGCTATTCATCACAAAAGGTGGACTCAAGGATCAAACGTAACCCTCCTTCATAGTCCAAATATTGTCTGTACTGTCTCGCTTGTTTTGAGCTGTGGAAGGCAGAGGGTCTCCTCTGTGGAGAAGCTCATGCATACTGCTTGTGCTGCTGTCGTTTCATTTATACACAGTGTGCATCTAATTAGACATAAAGTTCCGTTGTTGTTTTTTGCTTTGTTTTTGTTTTTCAGCGTGCCCGGTAGCGGAGGCCATTATAATGTATCATCATCATAATGACGTATCCAGCATATTTACATAATCAATGTAACTGATGCCACTGGTGCGTCGTTGTCGCCCTAATACTTTTATATACTTTTTTCATACATTAGAGGACTAGAATGGTTTGTGCTGCAATCAGGAAAAATATGTAAAATCTGAAAGAAAGCGACGGCTTCATTTCCACGAAGCACATCCTACGAACAAGGCACTTGTCATCAAACTCCATTAAACTCAGCTCATGCTTCCATCAAATAGAGCTGGGCATATCGGTCTAAATATTAATAGTATCAATACCAAGACTAGAATCGGTATCGAATCGATACTAACGTGATGACAACAATACTTTTGTTACAGTTTCTCTTCTATACGTCCAGCAAATGACTCCTCACCTGTAGCAGAAGGTGGGATAAGGACAGAGTTTGATACTCATATCCTAGCATCACAGCAGCATCACACTGTTAACTTGTTTTATATTGTAATTAGTTAATAAAAACAAGTTTATTTGCCTAAAATGTTTGTGTTTTATCAAAATCAACTAACCAAAGGCAAAATTACAAAATTATTATTATTATTATTATTATAATGATCATGACATTTCATGTAATAAAAAAAAAGTATAGGGTAGTAGTAGGGCTAGTATCAGTGATACTAGCCCTATTTACTTGGTATCGGATCGATAACCACCCCTGCCATCAACATTATATCAGCATCAAGCAGTCTGTGTGGTAAGGAGGAGATGAAGGACTGAGAGGAGGCAAGAGGCCAAGAAGGGTGGAGTTATAGAGGGGAGAAATGAGAGGCAATAATGGGAAGGGATGGGAAGAGGACAAAGAGGAGGCAGGAAGAGTACGGAGATAAGTGAGAGAGGTGGAAGGAGTAAGAGAAAGTGTGCGTTGTCAGTCAAACTACAGTTTATGCTTCGTTGCTGATGGAATGCCGGAATTGGCATTTGCCTCTGGAGCAGCACGACATACATGCACAAACCTACGAGCTTGCACACACATACTTGTAAACACTGGAAAAGAGCCGCACGCACATACACACACACACAAACACACACACCGTACAGCTCTCCCTACACTTTTTATCTCTGGAAAACAGGACCTGCAAAACCTGCAAAGCTTGGAGATGCTGCAGACTAAAGAGAGCGCAGCCCCACCAGGGTAACATCCATTCAATAAATGTGGATTCTGCCCTTGTATTTTTGAAAAGGTTTGAAAAGATGGTGCTTGTGTTCTGCCTCAGCGAGAACAGTACTAAATAAACTGCAGGGGTCCAGATTTCAGTTTCTATTATTGAGTGCTGTTTCCTTCCCTTACAGCTTGTTGTCATTCCACTGGAAGTTATAAATGAACAATGGGAGGAAAACATTTAACGTAAACGTCCCTGTCCAAAGAAGACAGTAAAGAAAATGCTAACGTTAATGATGTGTATATAAGAAAAAAGATTTGACTACTGTTTTTGCTGTACAAAAAATGGAGGTGCCTTTTCTTGCTGCTCATGTCACATTGGTGGCATAGCTTCCTCTCCTTCTGACTTAAATAACCGGGCCTGTGTCAATTTAACATTCCTCATTATTCTGAAAAACCTACAAGGACACGAAGTGCAATTCTGCTCTTAATAAATTAACTTCCTGCATCTCCTGCATCTCCCAGGGCCCATTTAAATGACTGAGCTCTTGTACAGTTTTTAATACGGGAGCAAAGTGTTGCTTTTCTAACATTGATTTTTGTGTGAATCATAATAACTTATCATTACTCAGTTTGTACTTTAGTGTAATACAGGTCACACAAATCCCAGCTGGTGTATATTTATTAGGGCAGATGTTAAGGAGCTAGCGTTACAGTCGCTACAATCAACTAACCCTGGACAAATACCCAAACAAACGCATCGCTAATAGCTTTGAATCACGGAAAACCACTTTAATACAAAGGGATAAACAGACACAAACACGCACACAAACACCGAATATAATATGCGATCCCGTGCACACACCTTGCCTGGCAGCAGAAGAAAGCAGTGTGTGTGTCTGCGTGTGCGTATTGTGTCTGTGCTTGCGCAGAGCGTAAAAAGAAAGGCTTCTTGGACTAATCCAGTCTAAATAATCATCATATCCTGGCTGTCCAGATACCAGCGCTGTGTCCCATGTGGCTTCATTACTGTTGCTGCTAATTAAGCAGCTCCAAATAAACACCATCTTCTGCATTCATTAACTCACACATAGCAGAAGCCTCACACGCTTAGGCTGAATTTGTTGATGCTGATATGGATAAGTATGGAAATATATGCTGTTAACAGTGTAAACAATTAACACTATAGAGTAGGACACATACACCGATCAGACGTAACATTATGACCACCTTCCTAATGTTGGTAAGTCTCCCTTGTGCCTCCAAAACATCTGACTCACCACAGAATGGGCCTTCTGAGGGGAGGGGCCTCTGTGGATCATCCCACAGATACTTGATCAGTTTGGGATCTAGTGAATTTGGAGGCCAGGTCAACACCTTGTGCTGTTTTTCATATTTTTTTAGTTGTTCCTGAGCCATTTTTGTGTGAGTTGTCTGTGTCAGGCTGCATCCTGCTGGGGATGGCTGCTGCCAACAAGAAGTGTCATTGTTATGGGGTGGTGGTGCCTGGTCTAATCTAGGTGGGTGGTACATGTCTAAGTAACATCCACATGAATGCCAGGTCCAAACATTTCCCAGCAGAACACTTTCTCCTGTCAGTAGTTTTAATGTTATGGCTGATCGGTGTACGTTCCTTTGCGTCAATAAAGAATTCCTGTAAAACGTTATTAATGGAAATTGGTGGCAAGGATTTTCATTAAGATACATTTAGAGTTGGAAAACAATTAAATGATTGGGTGCATGATAAAAAAAAAAAAAGAAAAAAAGAAAATCAGAAGGTGATTCTTTTCATTGAAGACACTTTCAGGCAGAAATACACGGCCAAAGAGAATACTACGATTACTACAAATTTTACTTCAATTTTTCATACATTTGACCATAGAACCAAAAAAAGGAAACATTTTCAAATGTTGATATAAAGCTCAATATTTTAAGAAGAGGTTTGTGTTTCTGCACTTGCTACTCTGTTTCCTTCATCACTATGATTTGACCGAACTGTAAAAAGTCACTGCTCTGATGATCTCACTCCTGTTCTATAAATTCACTGCAATTCCATCACTGCCTTTAAGAGCCTGCTTAAGCAGCTCCACATCTTCATTTTATTTTTTATTTATTTATTTATTTTTTTTACTGTTGAGAGCATCTTTACCTCCAGCCTATCTGTCCCACCCCCACCATCTACTCTCCAGGTCCTGTCCTGTCCTGTCTCTACCTCCACCCTTTATTCCTCTCTGTGACGTGACTTCTCATCAGAGTCTCCTATCTTCATAAATTTAGAATTTATTCTCCATCTTTCTAACAACGGTGACTTCAATGACTTCAACTTGTGTTCACATAACAGGCTAACTCGGAGGGAAAAAATAAGTTTGGTATATTGTCACCATTTGCTGAACATTAAAATATGTGCAGCAGCTATTTTTTCATTTTTATTTTGGAAGCAGTAATTCCCGAGTTTTACAATTCAGAGCTCATTTTTTTCCCAAGTTGTCTTGAATGCAGCATGAGCTGCAGGTGGATCTCAACCAAACTTCCCAAGGCCACCCACCCTACTTCTGATTGGCTTCTGATGTTAGCTTGGAGGAGAAAGCGGAGTTACTCGCCTTCCATTGATAGGTGACACGGACCCCAGGTTGGGAACCACTGCTGTAGAAACCATGACTATTGGTACAAAATCGCACAATGTGTCCAACAGTTGCTGAGATAGTTCAGTGTTGATCAGTGACAAACATTACCATCACAAGAACTACACCACTAGTGTGGCTAAAGATGCCAAACATAGTCTGGTTCCAGTCCAAACATCCACCGAATAGACACCGTTCAATCGAGCTCTTGACAGTTATTATTTCTGACAGCATGGCGTGCCACTACAATGAACAAGATAGATCCATAGTAACACAGTAATGCTGTGCTATTGGAAGATGAATCTGCACTGTACCCACTTATAAACCTCATGACTCATGCTATGGATAAGAGGACACTCACAATGTATCCACCCCCTTGACTGCATCAGAGGCGCGTACAGGATGCTAATGTGATTTATCACTCGCCAGCAAGAGGGCAGGCAACAACTGAAGATCTAGATTAATTAATTTGAGTCTGCAGTGAAAAGTGCGTAATTACAGAAGAGCTGAGTGAGTAGAAATCATTGAATTGGGGTGAATTACAACTGAATTGTTCGAGCAAAATGCTTCCAAGTCCCTTAAGGACAAGACACACACGTTGAAGACTGCAAGTGTGGCAACATGTATCTATACTAGTGCATGTACACTGCATGCATGACCCCCCTCTTTGCATTTACACTGTATGTCTACACAGCAGCGTGTGTGTGGTTTGTGTGCGTGTGTGTGTGTAAAATAATGAGCCAGAGATAAAACATAATTGTATGCTGAAAGTCTCAACACTTCAATTTATTCCTCCATTACAGCTCGGAGTTCAACACGGTGCAGATAGAAAAGCCTTTGATTATGAAGCTGTTAAAAACTAGAACACAATGTAAACAAGAGCGGACCGCCAGACTGAGCTCACACTTTTTCTTTCATCAAAACAGAACTGATCCCAGATTTGCATACAAAGACATTTGGCTACAAAACGCTTGAAATTTGCAAATGTTTGAGGCGTCCATTTGAAGACTGCAGTGCTGCAGTTTTTTTTTTTTTTGTTTTTGTTGTTTGTTTCCTTGTTTGTTTGTTTTTCTCCTCCCAATGAGTTTTGCTTTCACAAAGTGTGAGGTTGATAATGTCAGAGGAGCCGCGGAGTCAGAGAGAAGCTGTGATAAAATGCTTCGTAACCCTGTGACTAAAGGACAGCTCGCCTCTCTTCTCGTAACCCCTCAAATCTCTATCTTTCCCATTTCCAACAGTTTACCCTTGGGCACCCTTTAAGGTAAGAAAACAGCTGTAATACCTTCCTAGTCTGGAGTCACAGAAGACCAGAGTGACTGCTGGAGATAAAGAGGGAGACATTATCTATCATTTCTCAGAGGTTGAAGTTGAACATCACAGACACATCTCCAGTGCTAAAGCTTAATATACTATTACGGTTTCAGGAAGTTTTAGTGCTGATAGCACTGAGCTAATAAATTTGCATCTTGTGTAGGATTTCACAGTGATAATGAGCGCTGATATATTGAGTGACAATTATATGGAGTCACAGTCACGTTGTTGTAATATTACAAGTGGATTGGAGTGTTGTTTGTTCCCTGACAGAGCTGATATGTAGCAAATGTTCAACCATCCAAGTCTCAATATAAAGCAAGTTTATACCCACAAAAGAGTAAATAGAGTAAATAAAATGTCAGATTAACATGGATGTCATGTGTTTAAATGTCAACAAATATAATTAAACCAATATTCAATGGTCAATCCATCTAACATCGAATATGCACACGGACTTGAGTTGAATTTTCTTCCCAGCCATCCTGAAACTTCCTGATACCTCAAAAGAATAACTTGGCATTTTAAATCTGAACCTGTTTTTCATCATCGCAGAATTTGAGGAAAACTCACAATGAAAGTTTTCAACTGTCAAGCTGCAGTAACGAAAAAAAAAAAAGGTTCACACACCTGCATCTACCAGCAGAACAGTTAATTCACCCGCTGCCTATTCACCATCACATAAATGTGACGCGTCTTTACGCTGAATTCAATCGGAGCGGATCAATTAACACTAAAATAATGGGAAATGGGCAAATAAAGTATATATTTCATGCGACATCATAATGTGATATTGTGAAACTATAATGTGACACCCCGTTGAAAATTCAAGAGCGTGAACTAATGAGTCAAAAAAGTGTCGCCTCCTACTGATCAGCACACTGACGTACAGTATTTCTGGGTAGATAGCGTGACAGGAATATTATTCACTCATTCGCAAAAGTAAAAGAACTAACGCTGCCACAGAGATGCAGAGTTGACATTGCCTAATATCAAGCAGATGTTGGAACAGCAGTAGAAAACAAATCAGACTGTAATTACTAGATGGTTTGAGGTCTGTATGTACTATTAACATTTTCCAGAATTCCTAATTGTCTACATGTAAAGTATTCTGCTTTGGCTTTGGTAACCATCTTCACCATAAAACATTACAGCCTCACTAAGTTATGACGACTCATTTCTTCTCTTTGACTCAAACAGTCATAACAAATATTTGATACTGAAGTCAATTTTAGTTTTGAAAACTTATATCTATGGCATTTTCTTGAATTTGTGTGAGGTTTGTCTGTGTGTCTTCATGATAGTTAATACAAAGGCTGCTGCCATTTTCCCATTTTTTTAATGAAACAGAATTTCTACTATAACATGGCGATACCTTTGACTCTACAAAAGAGGATTAAACCACAGTATGACAATGTCAGCAAAAATACTGGCACCATAAGCGTAATGGTTGGGTGGATTCACATCCCGTTTCCCCGTTTCCCTGACAGAAATGAATTCCAAAGCGGCTGTTTTTGGTTCTAAACGGTATTAAGTGAGGGCATTATTTCAATACCAATAACGCTTGTACATCTAGCCAATACATTTCAACATTTTTCAACAAATAAGATATAAATAAGATAACAAATAACAAATAAGATGTGAGTTGAACATGTCTAAAGCATAGCTCTTCAACAGGGGATCTGCGACCTGGAAATACTGGGGCGGGGGGGGGTAAGCTGATCAGCCAACTGAGGCCAAAATGGCTGCTACTACGTTTAAAGTTAAAACTTGTATCTGTCAATTATTTGCACCCTGCTGTTGCACATGTTTGAAACAGCTGTATTATTTGATTTTTAATAGCTCTGGATATTTAGTAGCTTAATACTGAAATTAATGATTTTAAATGATTAAATTATAATAATAATCTATATTTATAAATAGGCCATGTTTAGGTCTTTGGCCTGAAAAACATTGAAGACCCCTGGTCTAAAGTTTAGGAAAACTTTAAAACTTGCCATTACTAGACAAGATGAGAGATTTCATTTCATTTCTTTTAACGTCACCGACCTCTTGTCACCACATCGTTTCCTTCCTGTGTGTACACCCCTTTAGGCAAAATCTATGGCTGATTTTAAATATAATTAATGATAGCAAACCTTTTCTTTTTTTTTTTTAACAGTGAAGAGATGCAGTATGTGAAGGCAGATCTAAATCAGATGCAGTCATTTTGTCCAAAACCTAAAAGCAAACCTCGTCAACCTATCCAAAATCCTGCACTGCATGCTGGACTTCATCAAAATTTTATATCTAAAAACATCTGCACCAAAAAAAAAAAAAAAAAAAAATCTGCAATTTTCTGCAGTCCTGAGACCCGAGATTTTACTGTACTTCCAGTGAAACCAGATATAATGAAATTCTTTTAGGCAGGGAGACCAAACTCACCTATTTCACGGTTGAAGAAACACTGAGGCTACAAATGAAACAGATAAAATGCTTCTCCATTCAGTCCCATTCAAAATCATTTCCCTTTTACATCACGCACATATTGCGAGCGCTGAATGACATTTCCCCGGGCCAGCTGTTAAGCATGGTCTGCTTCATGTAGGCACGCACACATAAAATAGATGCAAACTGTCTTGTCCGTCTCAGCTCCTTCTCTCTCCCTCTCTGTCTAACTCCCACTTGTGCCCTGAAAGATCCAAGTCAAACTACTTTAAGTGGCATCAAACCGAAGCCTGCTGCTTGCGTGTTTCAGATGCATAACACAACAGCGTTTATCTGCTCTGACTGTAACCTTCTACATGATATAATTGTATCTGAGTTGAAGTTCAAGGTTTTCTCATCTTTTTCTATAGCATAAGGGATGAATGACAGAGGGAAAGAGCCGGTGGAAGAGAGTGAACCCGACGTCTGACAGGCTGGGATTCAATCTGACGTCAATGGACAATATTTCTTCCACCTGTTTCAAATCATTCTGATAAGAGATTTGTGAAGTGTTTATATGTTAGTTTAATATAATGTCATAAGATACATACTGATAACCCACAACATTAAAACCACTGATAGGATAAATAAATAACCTTTGGACCCGGGATGCTTGTGGATGTTACTTAAACATGCACCACCCACCCACAGGACCCAAAGCCCATCCTAACATCCGGTTACCAGACACCTCAGACGGCCCATATCCACTCTCTGATGAGTCACGAGGGTGTGGGAGGCACAATGTTAGGAAGGTAGTTATAATGTTATGCCTGATCGGTGTATGCATTTACTGTATATGACCTAAAACTTCAATCAGAAGGTAACTTTTTCTTTGTCTGTCCACTGTGAAGTAGTGACTCTAAAATAAAACAGAAGATGTTGAATTAACTAAAGCTTCTAATGACATTCCCCACGTTTTACCACCATGACCACCACGTCACGCCAACGCTGTTTACTCCATGTGGGACAGGAAAAAAATGTCACTGTGTAGAGACTTGTTCACTGTGGAAACAAAACTACTCATTCACAAATGCAAGTCTCAACAGGAGAGTGCCAGGATTCAGCTACTTACAGACACCTGTAGGACAAAGGGCACTCCTTTGAGGACAACAACGTCCACATTTTAGCCAGAGAAGACGGATGGTTTTAAAGAGCAGTAAAGAAAGCCACCTGTGTCAAGTTGGAAAGTCCTTCTCTGAACAGGGGAGGTGGACTGAGATATAATTTATCATCTTAACATCTGTCCCTAAGAAGTTTTACACTCTAAGACTGGAGTCTCTAGACATTTTGGACATGGGGGGAAATAAAGCAACCTACAAGAAAGAGGCTGCTGGTATGTGCAACCAACAGCTAACTATCAAGCTAGCTATAAGTTGCTCCCCTTGCTAACATGTATCTTTCCTCTTGCCTCCTTTATCTCATCCCCTATCCCTTATATCCTTTCCAGCACATTTAGATTTTATATTCGGATTTTCTTTCATCAAGGAAAAAGGCCAACAGCCATGAATCAGGACTCACAAGTTTGCTGAAGTTGAGGAGATAGCAGAAAAGTTATTGACTGGCCGTGAGGCTCCCATGAAAACAAGATTCAAGTCATGGTTGAATAATCTGGCTGGGCGAAGCACAAGTGCTGTGGTCTGGCACAAAAAATCTCATCAAACATATAGCACCTCTTAAAATTTCACATTTTCAAGAGCAGAGATGATGTCTATTAATCAGGATTGAGACTGGTATAATTACCAAAAACCAAATGCGTACTAGGAAGAAGAAGAAAGGCAGAGACACAGAGAGTAAGCCAAGGAGAAAGGGTCAGGATTTTTAAACACAGCAGAAGGGTTTCTAGAGTGTGGTGTGATTCAGTGAGCCGATCTTTAAAGATTAAGCTTTCAGATGCGGCAGAAAACAAGACTAGTGTAGCTCTCGCTATCACAAGAAGGTTATTCAGCTATAGAAAGCCAAGAGAGGTAAAGGCCCCGTGCATGAGTGGAGCCCATTTGTCCCCAGGGAAAGAGCAGCTCGGAGGCCGCTAATGCAGCACGCCGCAATGACAAGAACAGCAGGATGGACCATGATCGGGTCATACGAGGGTGCAGATCTTCTGGCAGCTGCGCAAGTCGGAAAATCGCCGCTTCTTCATCCACCCTTTTTTCGCGTCCCCTTCCCGGCTTCAGTCATCTAACAGGCAGCACATCGCTCTCTTTCACCCCACCCCTCTCCCTTCTCTTCCTCCCTCAGAATCGTGGAGATGGATGGACGGAGTGTGCAGGAGTCCTTGGCTGAACTGCAGAAGTGCTGACGTGGCGCCAAGCCCTCTAACAGCGTGGTGACGCCTCTATCTGTCTCTCCGTGATGCAGTCCCTTGCTCTCTCTCGCGCGCACGCGCCCCACACGCGCAGCGCACACTCACAGGTGCACGAAGACGCGGACGCTCATGTATTAATGAATGCGTACGCGGCGGAGTGCGCACTCGCACCGCTCCATCTGCAGATTTATGCGCTTTGTGCGGACGTGCGGCAACGCCTCAGCCGCAGAACACACACACCCTCTCCATCTCCATCTGTCTGTCTACGTAGTGACACCTTTATCACTCCATCCAGTCTCCTATATAATCAGCATCAGTCTCTGTTGTCTCGCTCGCAGACACACTCCCACCATCACCGCCGCCAGTACACGCACTCATATGAAATGCACCCACACACAAACACACACACACACACACAAACACACACACATAAACACACTCAGGTCAGCTGAGTGATGTTGGAGTGTGTGTTTCTCTTCTGCCTGTGTTAAAGTGAGTCATCTATCCTTCCACAGCTTCATTACAACCTGCAAGGGCAAACACTATCTTTCGCTCCCCCTGCCTCTCCAGATGGAGGGAGAGAAGAAGAGAGAGATAGAGACATACAGTACATAGAAAGTGAAATCTCTCTCTCTCTCTCTCCCTCTCTCTTTATATCCACCCATCTTGCTCTTTCTCTCTTGTTCCCTCGTCTCTATATTTATCATCTGTCTCTACATCCATCGCCCTATGTCTATTTTTCAGTCAGAGAGTCTTTCACTCTTCCCCTCCCATCCAGCCGAAAGCGAGTACCAGGGCGGTTAAGAAGCTTGATGCGATGACTTTAAGCCGCTGAAAGAAGCAGTGCAACAGATAACACATAAACAGTGAAAAGTATGTGGACGCAACTGCCCAGAGTTCTTTAGTTTGCAGCTGTGAGAAGCTGTACGCAACCTTAATGGTTGGTTTAACTGTGATTTTGAACTATTGTGAGCATCAGTTTGGAATAAGCATCGTTTCTGTACCGACGGGTGCAGAGCGGCGTCCATAAGGCTCATATGAAAAAGCAATGCCCAAACGCCCGGAAGAGCAAGGGCACATTAATGCCCTTGTTTTAGGAACAAGAAGTACGAAATGTTAGATACTGGTGTAATGTTCTGGTCTTCGCATTTAGGCAGATAACAGATAAAGGAGCTGCAAAGGGAAAAGAAAAGGTCGTGTTTCACGGCACAGGAAAACGGAAAGAAAGGCAGAAAAACGTACGACAAGAGAATATTTTGTGTGTGTGTGTCTGTGTGTTACTACCTGCCACCCTGCAGCTCGGGCCGAGAGTTTGTAGAAAGCCAGTTTTTGAGGCCCTACAGAAACCATGAATAATGCACGCCTAAAACCTCTTATTCTCTAAATTTTAAATGGCTGGCTGTTATCAAAAATAACTTGATCTGCTCGATATTAGGGGACTCACACGCAACAGAGAGGCTACTGTGTTCTCTGAAGGCACCAGATCCGAGCTTAGTCGGACATCCAACGCACAAAACTGTCCACATGACTTACGAAGAGAAATCACAGTCAGATGTCTTGTATTTTTGTTCCTGCATCTTATAATTATAAAAGTGTTGACTGCTGACTCGTCAACAGAGCACGACACAGATATTTTAGTTGTGATTTGAGGGTTTAAGCTGTCACAAATCATAGACTTTAACTGTAACCTTCCAATAAGGCACAAAACAAATGCCTGACTCACCAAAAAAGGTTGAACTGGATTTGAGTCTTGGACTCCCTCTACTGTTGAGACGTCTCCTCGCAGGGATCTCACCGCCCAGCCTCCCTGTGAAAGACCAGGGAAAGTTATGCCACGACGTGAACAAAGCACAGGGAAGTGTAGTTTAAGAGTTAAAACAATTGGTCATAAGTTTCTTATTGATCCCTCCAAAAGATCTCTTATCAAAGCAACTGCAGACAGACTCATTACTCTAAAAGACAACATTATAGACAGTAAGGAGTGATAAAGTTGGATCAATGCCACTGATCAGTCCTCGCTGTGGTATGGATAAGCACACAGAACTAAAATAGACAGAGAGGACTTTCTCATTAAATGAAGGTTTTCATTGTAACTCTCCGGTTTTCCTAGGTCATACGAAGAATAGATGAAAGAGAACACCACACCCAGTGTGTTATAGGTCTGCTTTAGGTCCTTAAGGTTAAACTGTGTTGAAACTGAATGACTTACACTGAAACTAACATCACTCTACCAAATGATACACTACAAAGCCATGCACACAAGAAATATAGATATGTGTGCATCGCTATAGTCTCACCAGTAACACAATTGGGTCAGTTGAGGGTGGACATCTGACAGTTAAGACTTAGTTAAGCTCTGAACTGATTTATCAAACTAAGACTTAGCTCAACATTACCTACAATTGCACAGGGTGAGCTACAGAAAGTCTTTTAAAGGTGCTTTGAATGAGTTCTTGTATGAGATCTTATCATATGTTCAACTGACTGGATTTAAATCAAGAAAGAGAAAAAAAAAATAGCATCAGATCTGCTGTCGTATATCTTTAAGAAAGCTCCGGAAAAGCTACGTAAATGGGCCTAGTTAAACTTAACTAAAACCCCCATTTCTTCATCTCGATGTCTCCATTACGCTTACATGCACAAGGGATCCCTGCTAATGGCTCCTGTTCTTGGAAAAGCCTCCAGGCCCTGGCTGACTCACCTGGCGGTTACAGTGTGCAACAGTCGCACAGAGTTACAGTGCGCCGTGGCCGCTTTCTCTTTACGCCTCCTGTGTCATCTGTGCGGAAATCTGAGCTCAAGGCGGCATTGTTTTGCAATTCCTCCACTTCCCTATCCCTGAACTGCGTCCGTGTGTCACAGAGTAGCAGCATGCGCGCTGTCATTCACAGTTAACGCGCACAGGCTCATAGTAATCTGTCCTTCTGTGGTGAAACATATATATATATATATAATATAAAAAAGGAAGGAATGGGGGACGGGAACACGGTTTCGGCCAAAACTCGCCGGAGAAGAGAGGCTCTGGCAGCGGGGAGAAGCGCGAGTCTGCTCCCGACCAGCGAGAGGTCTGCAGCGGCGTCCCAGAGACCAGCGACCGCAGACACCAGCCCCGAGAATGGACAGAGAAAACGCGACCACTCGCTGGAGACAGCCCGGCCCAAAGCGGCGGACGAGAAAAAGAGACACTTGCATGACTTAAGTGAAAGGATGAGGTGAGTTAGCAGAACTGACTGGTTCGGGGGGGAAAGTTTGGAGACGTTTGTTTTCTCATTCAGCGTCAACTTGCTAACGGCTAGCGACACCACCAGCGTCACCTACAGCTGTAAACCTTTAGTTCAGTAACAGGTAATTGATCAGAGGCGAACCAGAGAGGTACCATCCAAACTGGATTTAAAGCTGCATTCATAGGCAACCTGGGAATTTAGACATTCTAATGTCCCAATAGGAAAAGTCCAAGAAATAATCCATCTCAAATTGGATTATTTTGTTTTTCGAGCCAGACTTTAACTGCTGACAGACTACAGATGTTGTCAATTCAGCCCTAGTCTCAACAATTGACAAAAGTAGTAGTAATAGTTCTGGACCGAGTTTGGCAGCAAGAATCATCCCAGATGATGTGGAAATAACACTGATTACAGAGCCGCGTTTAAATCTCCCGACCCACCTGCCCGTGGTCCACTTTATTGGTATTAACCAGAGGTGGCAAAAGTATTCACATTCTGTATTTAAGTAAAAGTATGAATATATGTGTAAAAACACTTGTGTAAAATACTGATTCATCTCCTTTACTCAAGTAAAGACAAGAACGTACAAGCTCTGGAAGTATTTCATCTGTAGAGGTTAAAAAAAGTATCAAACCTGTTTTTCCAGTGTAAGGAGCAGAAAGTACAGCTATTGGTGTATAAATTAAGGGAGTAAAAATAAAAAGTTGTCAGAAAACTAAAAACCCAAGTAAAATGCAGATAATAGTGATGAAGTATTTGGATACTTTCCACCTCTAGTATCGAACATTGAATTTAGGATTGAAATGTATCATTTAGAAAGTGGATGCTGACAGTGTTGTCATGCACCAATAAACGGCCTAGGCTAACATTAGCTAGCATATATTGTTGGCAGCTATGAAAACAATCAACCAGATTATCATCCACACTCATTTAATTATTGATAAAGGCGTGATAATCTATTGTTTGTGTAAAAAGAAACAAAGCACAACAGTTTTCTTTTTATTCAGGCAGAAATGTCTGGGGTTAAAAAATATGAAGTTAAATGCCACAAAAAGGAGAAATGAATATGTTTACAGCCTAGTAGTAAAAATGGCCAAGTCACAGACTGGTGCCATTGGGACATTACTATCTGTGACTAGGGACACTCGGCCCTCGCTTGCAGACGCTCCCCTCAGGCTCCACCTCTTATTAAGAAAGCTAATTTTAAAGTAGCCATCAGTTAGGTGGAGTCAGATGGATACGGCCAGAGGTAGCACCAAAACAACTGTTTACTGAAATCTGTGGCTAACGTCATGTAGCGTTTGTCCATACAGAGAATGTTGCTGTGTCAGTGAAATGCATGGCAAACTTTTGGACATTGTACAAGGTACATTGAATGCAACATCACAACACTGATTGGTGTTTACAGCTCTCCTTGGGAGTTGTGTGCCAATAAGACACATGAATTGAACCACATTTTTTTTTTTTTTTTGAGGAGGCCAACTGCTGTTATCTATCTCAACAATCTCATTATGAGCATGTTTTGTCTGTTGCTGGTATTCTTCCTTTGCACTAACTATGCAAACGCTCTGTAGGTATGTTGAGCCACAAATGGCCAATGTCTCATTTGCATTTGAGTCAAATTCATGTTGCTTAAGCCTTCTTCTTCTTCTTCTGGACTTTTTTCCACCTACTTCATATCTGCAGCGTCCACAAGACGCAGGAATCTCTGCTGAGCTCAGCCAGTGGTTACAGTAACTACAGAGGAATACTCAACTGGTGTGTGGTGATGCTGGTAAGACACACAAAGAAAAATACACACACACACACTACTGTATGAGAGACTGACAATGTGATTACGTAACGTGCAGCATGGTTTGATGTGCACATACAGCGTTTTGCATGCGCTAGGCCTTTCACGTCAATTTTTTATGTGGTTGCTGACTAATATGTTTCTTTTGGCTGTACGGACATGAGCCTGTGACTTCACATGATGTGAATGCAGCAGGACAATCTACGGCTTGTTCTTCTTAAGAGATACAGTAGCATTTCCAAACGATGTTCACTGTGTGACGTCAGTCACTTCGCACCTGGGCCACCCTTCATGCTCTAGCGGCAGTGGAACAGTCTTCTGCAATATCCGTGTCCGTTTGTTAGTCACATTTACGTGCAACTCTAGCAGAGGAGAAAAAAAACAAAAAAAAAAAACAGTACACTGCTTCACACACAGGTGAGTTGAAGAGTGAGTGTGTTGTGTCAGCTCCGTCTGCCCTCTTGGCAGAAAGATAACAGCTGGTTGAAGGAACATGCTTCATTAACTGTGCCTGCTTGTGACCCAAACACTCAATTCGTGATACTGTCATGCCATTTTTTAATTTTTTTTTGTCATAGGCTCAGTCACCATCGTCTTAGTTTGTGCAATTGGTAGTAATTTCATAGATAATTATTTCCTTAAAATGTTTAATTTTCTAATTTTGATCCTTTTAATGGAAATCTTGGGAAATCCGTCCCGGTTAATTCCTCTCACCGTAGGGCACTTTTAGCTGCATTTCTTCTATGAATTGTGTCGTACAAATAAAGTTTAATATTACCGTTACTTATTAATACATACAGTGTGCAACTGATATCTTAGGCTCAGCCCCTTTCGCAGCTCTTACTCCTCTGCACTCAGAAGGAGGGACAGGATACGAGAGCAGAGGGTAGAAGACGAGGCGAGTGAAGCCTCCTGTTAATCCACTCTTTGAACACAAATCACTGTGTTCGTCATTGGAGGTTTTTCCTTCTTTCTGATTGAACTTTGGTGCCATTCCCAGGCCTGGAGCCTTTGTGTTTGGTAATGAGGTATCGCAATCCATTTAGACAGAGACAGAAAGTGAGGAGGGGAGATGAAAAGAATGATGGGAAATGGGAAAAGGAGATGGGGAAACGGGGAGAAGCAGTTAAAGAGGGGAAGGTAGACGCATTCACCAACAGAGGGGGGTGGGGGAGAAGAACAAGTTAATTCAATTACACAAGAAGAAATGACAATGAGAAGGGGTAAGAAAGGATATTGTGCAATAAATCTTTAGCTTTTGCTCATTGTTACAGGTGCTGAGTAACGCTCGCCTCTTCTTAGAAAACCTGTTAAGGTGAGTAAGAGATCAGGTATTACTTGTACCCAATTTGTCATTCACAGAGATTAATGTTCAACACGTAACAAAAAGACCAGGTTTTCAAAATTGCACATATTTACGCCCTCTGACCCTCAAATGTTTTTGTTGCTCTGTTTTGACTTCCACATTCCAGATAATTACTTGTATTGTACGTAACACATCTCTAATGACGTTCCAGTGCCCCGGTACTGAACAAGCTATGTCACTTCACTGATCTGCCTTTTTGTTCTGTCCGTCAGGTACGGTGTCCTGGTGGACCCCATTCAGGTGATTTCCTTGTTTCTGAATGATCCCTACAGTTGGCCGGCAGCGTGCCTGGTGATTGGTAGGTAAACCTTTTGTGCCGTATTTCACTGAGGGGTATGAGTGTGAATATAATAATAATAAACAAGAAGTTGGGCGCTTTTATGGAACAGTTTGAAGTGTTATACTTGATACATTTGAGGAACTTGCTGTATGTCTGTATCACAACTGGGTAAAATACCAGCTTCTTTTTCCCCATACAGTGAAGTTGCGTGATCTCCCTCACTTAATATGTGCCTTCCTATAGGACACACAGGTGCATTGTGAACTCAAAGTTTCAGTGTTTTTTTGTTTTTTTTATGGTATATTGCAGTAAAAGTCTGCAGTGGTGCAGCTTGCAGCGTCTCTAGAGGCGCAATCACCTGCCCTATATACTGCACACTGGTACTCTCCTGCAGAGTGGGAGAGAGCGAGAAAAATGGGGAGCAACACAGAGAGAGAAGAGAGAGCGATGAATAAGGATGGTGTAGTGGAAGAATTTAATGGAAGAGAAAATTAAGTGAGTTGGTGTGTACTGAGGGCTGGGAAGAAGGCAAAGGAAGAGACACGGGGTTGAAAGGGAAGAGGAAAAGTGCTGCATCAACTCGGGGCAGGAAAACAGAGGAGGAGAAGTAGATGGAGTGAAGGGAGAGGAATGCACAGAGGCTGAGCAAGAGGCAGGTGAGAATGTGAGTCTGTTTACAGTAGCGTGGACAGTAAAGAGGCTCATTCCCACAGGGCATTCAGAGAGTCACTGCAGCAACTTGTACACACCCTCCCACGCTCGAATGCCCCAGCACAGAGTAAATTAGTAGACCATACTTCATGAAGCCAAGAGCAAAGTGGGTAAAGTTTAAAGTTTTACATTTTGGGCAGTGGCCCATGAGGGCCCACCTGATTCATGGTGGAAGGCTGACAGGGGCGTCACTAGGAATTTTGGGCCCCATGGGGGAAAAAAATCCGATTGGGCCCCACCCCCTCATTGTAGAGGCCGAAGGGTCGGTCCGTGTACCATTCGTTCATTTGAATTTCAACTCAGACTGGAAAAACTAGAAGTTTATGTATAAGAAATACAAGAAAAACATGTAGAAGGTAAAAGCAACATGCACTTTATAACATTAAAACATAACTTTTTGAACATTAGGATCATCCCACCCCGGTGCAGAACTGAACGCTTCAGACGCTCCTTTGTTACCACTGCCATCAGACTTTACAACAGCAGTGTAAACAGCTCACAGCTCTGGCCTCACTGAGCCCATATGTAGCAGGCTTACACCGTCACTTTATCCACAACTGCTGTCACTTGGTGTACTTTGTGCACTGTACATTTTGTTGCCTGTTGTCCTGTTTAATGTTGTGGTCCTATTTAATTTCTTTAATTCTTTAATTTCTTTCTGGTCACTGTCTGAACCTCTCAGATGACATCTCTGGTCTCCTTGGCCCAGTAGTCTCCTTCAATCTCAATGTGTGTTAAAGCCACCACTGCCACCACTCCCTTTGTTTTGTCCACTTGTCCAGAGCACCTAAATCTGACTCACTGTTTTAGATTCTCCTCTGTTGTCTGGTTTATCTCCGCATTAGGAGGTAATTTGATTGTTTCTCAGCTATAATAAGCACCATGCGTGCCCTTCGGCTGCATTCACACAAAACCTGGCAATGTAGCACCCTCCCACAGGGCCATGCAGAGGTGTGTGCGTTTTTTGTTTTACAGTCACAATAAAATAAGAGAATAAGAGAATATCTTAGTTCTCTAATCCACAACGTTGTTCTCGCTAATGCCGCTCCCTGTCTTCATTCACAAGGACTCGCTCACAGATGCGTCTGTTCATTTGTGTTTTAGAACATAACCAAATGAAACAGCCAGAAAATATTTTATTTCTCTAACCCACGCCTTCGTTCTCACTCACGCCGCTCCCTCTCTTCATTAGCAAGGACTCATTCGAACACAGTTGCTCTCTGCCAGTCTTTCTCTCTCATTCACTCAGCTGGGGGAGAAAGGGGCCACGTTTGAATGTTATATTTGCAAACGGGAGTCAGCAAATGCTACTTAAAGTAAAAAGAAAGTTGAAGCATCACAATGAAACACAACTCTATTGTACAAATGGGGGTTCAACGTTAAGTCCCAGTAACAGTGTAATAACATTTGATTGCAGCATACTTTGCCCACGCTCTAAAAATATCGGTTGCATCTGTTTTTAAGGACGTTAAATTACAGATACATATTGGTTCTGTTTACTTTTTAGTGGTCCATTTAATGGTAAGATTAAGTGCATAATTATAAAATCTCATGCAACTGTAAGTGCAGGGAGGGCTATTTTAATGAATCACTGCAGACTTGACAGGTTGAATAAAATATGTTTGACCTGTACACAAGGAGTTTCAGGACATTTGTCCTGGAACCTTTTTCTCTCTCCGTAGTACCTCAAAATGAAACATAAACGTGCGCCTGAATCACTAAAATGTTTGATCTGGGATCTGGGATAGATACACTCAAGTTGCAAAGATTGTTGCAGACTCCAGTAATCAAAGTGGTTGACGTTTTTTTCACATCTGCTGACACTCTAGATTAGATATCTTGACATGCTAATGACTGATTAGGGTCTTAAAATGGAACAATTGCTGCAATTATGTGTCATCAGCCTAGTCTAGTCAGGGTAATGAGGAATCTGCATACCAGTGACTTCCTGAACTTAACTGAGCAGCGACTTGGCTCACAGTTTAAACCCCAAGACAAAAGTGAAGTCTATGTACAGTTTGCTCCTCACAGAAATGTGTGTTAAAACCAAAATTATATATATATATATATATATATTAATTATTTTTTGTCCATCAACATAGCCACTGCTCCATTTCCTTTTTCATCCTACAATGTCCATTCACACTGTGTCATTTAAAATTCATTAAAATCGAGATAAATGTAAGTGCAGGAGATCCCAGAATGGTGACAGAATATGCGTGTGCTAGAAAAATGCACAGCCACGAGTCCCGTCCAGTCGCTCAGCCGTCCTAGCAGTTGGCGTGTGCTGTGGGACACATATGCCCCGTTACTGCTGGCTCATTTCTTTCATCAGGTGTTGCTGTTTAATCGGGCGAGAGTCTGTGAGTTTGTGCGCGAGACTCCACGTCGCCGAGAAGGCGGCAGAAAATCCGACCGAAACACCGTTCGTGACTAAACTAGTTGGATCCTGCTGAGCACCACGCTTTTACATGTGCAGTATATGCACAGTGCTGCAGCCATACTGTATATATGTGTGTGTGTCTGTGTGAACTGTTTAAGAAGAGCTGACGTCAACCTCTCATTGTGTTTGACAGTTTCCAACGTCTTCATCCTGGTGGCCCTCTACACAGAACGACAGCTGTCAAAGGTGAGTGGAGAAACCCTCCCTGCACTTAAACACCAGAGCTCTGTGGTTTTCAGCTGCACCGCTGAATCCAGAGCACTTCTGCAGCTCTCAGGAGGGATTATTTCCCGCTTGCAAATGTTAAATGGTAAAATGAGAAATTAGTTTCACCGTCTACATTTAGGGCACGTTCGGTTACACTGTGTCTGTTTAGGGTGCATGTGGAACATCATGAGCTTTTTCAGACTTAACTAGGCCATCATAAGTTAAAATGCATTCAAACTAGACAACCGCTTTTCTGTGTGTTGTGATGGTGGGTGAAAATGGGACGCCACGCTGTTTGACACGAAACCCCCGTCCCTCTCTGCTTCTCCCTGTCTTCCCAGGGTTCATTCAGTGAACTTGTGGGACTTCTGGTCCACTGGATTAACATGGCAATTATGCTAACGTTTCCTGCTGCTGTGGTCCTGTCCGTCTCCTCCATGACCCCAGGTAAAAACACTCCTCTCTGTTATTGCTCCTGAAAGCCGAGACGAATGGTCGACTAAAACCGTGGTATTTATCATGCAGATAGGTTACAGTGTATGGAATAGAAAATAATGTAAGCGTCGTAAAGATTAAGAGGGCATTCATATCCTTGCCCTTCAGAGAAACAGCGCACCGGTTTGATAGTGCAGTAAAAGGCATCTCTTATACGGAGTCATAATTGGAGTCGGTTAGTGGTAATGGACCAGTTGGTCATGACTGGAGTGTTTCCAGCTGGCTCAGAGGAGGAGGAGGAGGAGGAGGGAGGAGGGAGGACAGAGGAAAGAGGAAAGAGGAAAGGGAAAGACGGGAGTACAGGTTGAGATGGAGATGCCAAAGTGGGTGTGGTTTACAGTGCGGGGTCATTCAAGGGTCACCTTCTTCTGTCTTCATCAGGCCGCCTGACAGAAACCATGGCTGCCTTCCACACACCACGCCATTCACCCACGGTGAACTGGGAAATCGGCACAGCGCGATATTCCTCGCGAAAAATCCCAGTACATATTCGTTAAAAACCTGCGGCATCAAAAGTTGCATTCTTTAAACATACACACATACAGATGTTCTTAGATGGCTTGTTCACATAAGTAACAAAAGATTGATTTACACTCAGCAGAAATTTTAATTCTTCTCTACCGACTAAGGACAGACGGAACATACCGACGGAAAATGCCGCAGCAGACGAATCACTTCTGTGCATCTTGAAAATAAAAATGGGTTGGAACGAGCGCATACTTCTGGCGTCACTGGCAGATCTCCAGGTTTCTCTGTTCCACCCAGGCCGACTTGCTTGTGTTGCGACAATAACGCCGCACTTACATGTTCTCGTTCAAACGTGCAGCGGACAACAAAATATTTCACGACCAAGGTTGTCACTTAACCTACAAACGCTCCACGGTAGGAGGGTTTCATGTCATTAGAAAGATGTATTAAGTCACCCTTTCACTCAACAAGCTTTAATCGGTTTACCTGTAGCTGTGTCTTGACAGATAGTGAGGCGGTAGTTTGGAGGTGAAAGATCATTGATTAATTTTTTGCTCTTGTTTTGGGATTATTCTCCTCTCCTCTCCTCTCCTCTCCTCTCCTCTCCTCTCATCTGTTCTCTCGCTGGGAGGTGACAAAGTAAAGGAGTGAGTCCATCTGTCTGTCTGTTCTCTTCGCTGCGCCGCTGTTCACACAGGAAGGGCAATGACAGAGGGCAGGTGTGTGCGTAGCTGCGCAGATGCTGCACGCTCGCGTTTGTGCCCGTACGACTCGCGTTTGTGGGGCTATAAATCTGTGTACGTAGTCCCAGCGCGGGGGCCTAAATTTCCCCCCGCAAGAGCCCATAACATAAATCTGTAAATTTTAAAGGGAGCTTGAGGTTCACACTTAGGGTAAAGGCTTGGATTACTCAAGCAGCGATTATGGTTAGTCTCCAGGAAATTGATGTAACCCAACGTAGCGTCTGAAATGATGAAAACTCTACGTGTGACCTATTGCAATGACTGGGCACTTTTTACGCAGCTGTGGTTCATGATAATGTGACACCTGGCTTCATTTCAAATTTGATGAAATTTAGGAATACTATATTGATGAGAGGAAACTGTTAGCTACTGTCCACTGTCTATTTCTTTAATGGTTTTTTAATGTGTCCTCCCGTCTGCTGCCAGAGATTTTTTGGCTTCAAAATAGTTTTAATTTAGTTGAGTGTAGTTTAATAGCTGTTTATAACGGCGTTTCGTTCAGAAACAAGTCAGTGCAGCTAACACAAGGCGAGAAATATTCAGAATAAGTTATGCTGTGTACAGTAGCTATTTAATGAAGTTTTACAACAAGATCTTTTTGAAAATGATCTTGAACAGAACTATGTATATCAGCTGAAAATGACGACCGAAATGCAGCCAGACAGTTTGAGAAGTGGGTGTGACTCTGTTTCTGACCTTTATTTGCTTGGTTTAATGCTGTTTGCAGTGACAACATTTTTAACTGGTCTTGGGGCTTTTAGGAAGGGAAATGCGTGGCGTGTTACCCGTTGTGTTGAAAGAAAGGTGTGTTTACTCATCCAAACCTGGAACTAGTAACTAAACTACTAAAAAAAAAAAAAACCTGACCACAAAGAGAAAGCAAATACACTCAGAACGGTATACAAAAGATATACCGCATCTTTATAAAGGTATTCTATTACTGACATCAATCCTGCCCTTTGCTATTCCAGAGTCTGCTCTGAGAGGACATGACAATTTAAATTTGGGATGTTCACTAGTGACTAAGGCTCCTGCCATGTTTTGTTTTTGTCTCTCGGCCTCCACCCGTATATTTGTTTCTGTGTTTACTGTCTACAGTAGCTGTCTGGGAGACAATCTAGCTGTTTGCATGCCACACTGAGCCAGAGAGACAGATGGTTAATGGACAGTATCTGCTGTGGTTTGATGCTAGGTGTGCTGACCTCCTCCTCACCCCGCTGGCACAACAGCCACTTTTTAGTTGTGTGTTTCTGTGCCTCGTTTGTGCGCGCGTATCCTATGTGCGGCGTGAGTCCGTGCGTGCTCTTTGTTCGGCATAATCCCTTTTTATCGAACGTATTGATTAAGCCCTTGGACAAACTGCTCGGCCAGCGTGTGTGTTTGTTCACAGTTGTCAAAATACGTTCATTAATGTGCCTTCGAATTAGTCTTCCAGTGCCGGGCCAATAAACACGAACGCTGGGACAGTTGCACAAAGCGCACAAACACAACCGCGATCGTGAAGAACGTGCCGACTGTAATAATGTCCTTGCCTTAGCTGGAGCGCTCTCATACTTGAGATGATTTATTTTGCCGGCCTTGTTTTGCTGTTTGTGCAAGATCAAGTGATGGCCTCAGTCACGTTCTGTCTCTTTTCCTCTCTCTTATCTTATCTTTGTTTATCTTTTGTTTTTCTACTCTTTTACATCCTGTCTCTTTCGCTGTCATTTCTTTATCTCCTTCTCCTTTCAGCATGTTCTACTATACACCAGCTTTGCCCTTCCATTCCTTCCTCCTCCTGTTCTCATGCCCTTAGATCATGTGTCAGCTGCTTACGGGTTTTTTTGTGCTTCAGCTTTATCCATACCTTCACCACTTCTCCTTTCCTCTCCCCCCGTCAGTTGGTGGCGCGTTTGCACTCGGCAATTACACCATTCTCTTCCTAAAGCTGTACTCCTACAAAGACGTCAACTTGTGGTGCAGGGAGCTGAGCAACATGAAGGCCAAGAAACTGGCCAGGTCACTGTCATGTAAGTCACACACATCCACACCGAGCTTAGATTGTAGAATATAATTTGTCTCGGCAGAAACTACGTTCATATTCATAAGAAGGAGGTGAGATACAATTGTTGGGATGATGTATTCAGCGTCTGTGCATGCAGGAAGTGGTTTAACCCACACTGGTTGTGCTATCACAGTGACATCTACTGGCAGACACTTGACGCTGCGGCTCTTAGATAAAATTAAATGACAAATGATACATGAGCTGTTAAAACACAGCATAGTAGAATGATTATGTGACAATATCCACTCTTATTTTTTTCTGTATTTGCATGTAATAACTCATGGCACATACTGCAATTGTGTGTGTCTTTGTGTATGAACTATAAACAGGTCCTTCAGCGCAGCATTTAAACGGAGTCGGCCAAAAGGTGTGTTATCCTGGCAACCTCACCATCAGAGGTACTTCCACTACATTATTTGCTGAGTAGTAGATCATGCCTCTGAAACCTACAGCTTGTTTTGCCACGTACTTCCGACTAACCACCGCACTGACCTCTCCCCCATCTCTGTAGATATGTATTACTTTGTCTTTGCACCGACTCTGTGCTACGAGCTCAACTTCCCCCGCTCCCCCAAAATTCGAATGAGTTTCCTGCTGAGGAGACTATGTGAGATGGTGAGGAAACATCCCATTACAGCAACACCCTGTTCAAAAAACTACCCTGTGCTTTGGCTGTACAGCGTGTGAACAGAGTTTTACTAAAACAGCAGTTAAAAAAAAAAATAAAAAAATGCACTCACACACTCATCACACGCTTTATCATCTGCTTTGGATTAATTAATTAATTTGGACTAATTGTATTATGGACTGTTTCATAGTCATTGATAGCCTTAATAATATTTTAATTCTCCAGTTTTGGAAAAGCTTGAGATCAGCCTGAGACATCTAGTGACAACAAAGTTAAACATGGCAAGGAACATACGCAGATATGTAGATACTAGGCTACTGTCAAATGTTTTTTTTTCAGAAAGTCCAATAAAAAGTTTTTTCAGCTTCAAAATACTCTCTCAGTTGACCTTTAATATTATCAGTTTATTTATCTCACATCATGTCACTCATTATGAATTTGTCTCTTCCTCCCCAGCTGTTCTTCATCCAGCTGCTAGTTGGCCTCACCCAACAGGTGAACTAAATCTGAAGTGTCAAACTTAACTGAGAAACAACTTATAAAACCTAAACATTGTATCGCACGTCCGAAAGTGGCGTAACGTGTATTTTTTCTTCTCTCTCTCTTTCTCTCTTTAGTGGATGATTCCCATCATTCAAAGCTCCATGAAACCACTGGAAGTAAGGAACACGTGATGACAGTGAAGCTCACACCGCGAGTGTCAAGTGCTGCTGTTTGTTATCTAATTCTCGGGTTTCTCTCTCTTCCCCTCTCCACCAGGACATGGACCTGTCCCTGATGACTGAGAGACTCCTTCGATTAGCTGTGAGTAAAAACACACCAGCTGACAACACGCCCCTATATCATCAACCTTTCTACTTACTGGGAGTTGGTTTCACTAAGTCTTAGTCATTACTAGTCATAGGTAGTGGTGAACGAGTTCCGAACCTTCACCGACTGTTTTTATTGTGCAATAAATTAGAACTTGGATTAATTTGGATTAATGTTGTGTTTGACTCAATTTGTCCAATGAATTATCACCATCATCTGATGCACATATATACAATGTGTATTTTGAGCTGCATTTAAAATTTCTCAGTGAACTGTAGATTATTGCAATGCATCACAATAATATATCGTAATCGTATATCGTATATCGTATCGTATATCGTATCGTATATCGTAATATATCAAGTATCGTGATACGTATCGTATCGTGAAGTCCTTGCCAATACCCAGTCCTGGTTGTAAGTCATGTGGGGTCGAGCAAAGGCACCGAGTTTGACTGTTCCATCTTCTATTAAGTTTGGCTTTGGGACGGGGATGAGCAGACACAGACTTGGGTGAAAGTTCAAAAAGTTTCTTGTAACCAGTTCAGAGCTGATAGGGTGAGGTGTCGTATGAGCTGGCAGCCTGATGGATGGAGACACAGTTAAGAGAGCTGAGAGGTCACTAAAACTACAACACCAGATCAGGTGACTGTCTGGAGAATGTGGAAATCCGTGTGTTTCGGCGGTTTTGCAAGAGTTTTCAGTAATGAGCCAAAACCTTAGGATGACGACAATCTCACAGCAATGTCCAGGTCAGTGAAGTGAACAGTTGAGTCACCGGATGTGGAAACGCGCCAACATCGCACACTGGTGAGACGGTGTATATTTTATTTTCGTCCACGTGTCTCTCCAGGTTCCCAATCACTTGCTTTGGCTGATGTTTTTCTACTCGTTCTTCCACTCATCTATGAACTTCACAGCTGAGCTGCTGCGTTTCGGGGACAGACAGTTCTACCAGGACTGGTGGTGAGTTTGTGTGCACTGAAATTAAAATATTTATGTCCGCACACTTGGAAAATAATTTCAGTCCTTTGTTGTAGTTTTGTTTTTTTGAGGAAAGTCTTTTATGGTGACTTTTTTTTTAAGGGTTTTATAGCGTTTTATAGATGCATCAGTATGGTCATCAATATCAATGCCATTATTTAGTCTCTGTAACGATTTAACGCTCACCGACTCTCTTCTTTCAGGAATTCAGAGACGGTGACGTATTTCTGGCAGAACTGGAACATCCCGGTACACAAGTGGTGTCTACGGTGAATCATCCGCGCACTAAAACATTAGAAGGAAGCTGTAAAATTTATAGAACTGCACACGGGGAGGGGAGGAGGGGTAGACTTACGATGTATTAACATGTATTTGGGAAATGGATTCATTTGAATAAGTGTTAGTAGCAAACACAGTGTCTGCGGGGAGTTCCTCGGCAGCAGGAGCACATACAGTGAATCAAATTGAACGAGACAAAGTAAATGTGATGCTGTTTAAATAGTTGTGAGCCTGTTTGCAGGTAGAGAAGGAGATTCACAGCACATTATAGGTCAAGACAATTCAGAGAACCTTTTTCTCAGTGGGTTTCTGCAATCCTGTCATGCTACATATGTACGATATATAATACAGATGAGCGCATACATAATAATAATCCAACTAAATAAAAAATGTACTATTTTTTTTTCGTTATCTGTCTCTACATACTCCCAATTTAACATCTATTCTTCCATCTGTCGTGCAGCCACTTCTACAAACCGCTGCTCAGGAGGGGGTTCAGTAAAAAGGTCAGCCAGTCGGCTGTCTTCTTCTTGTCGGCCTTCTTCCACGAGGTAAGAGCAGAGACCACAACGGCTCTCTCCGCCCACGCCGACAGAATCACTTGGTACAAATGGTCAGATGGTGTTTTATAGGGAACACGGCTGATTTAATGGTTTTTGTTTCCTGTCAGTATCTGGTGAGTGTTCCTCTCAGGATGTTCAGACTGTGGGCATTCATGGGCATGATGGCACAGGTAAGACCCGACACAGAACCATCACTGTCTGATAATCAACCCACAACACAAACCCTGCACTCTGCTGATATTTGAAATACGTTTGTGTTTCTATTGAAACTTGGATAATTTGTATCATTAGAGCAGGCTGCATCCCTTCTTTATGTTAAAGAAAGTCAAATTAGAAATGTATACACAGACTAGGGCCATGTGTTAACTGGCACAGAAAAAGAAACATTATGCTCCCAGCTGGATATTCCATCAATCAGAGCCATTCTCAAGTAACTCAACAGCACTCAGATGACATGTACAACTACATCGCTGTTATTCTTCTATCCATCACCACATAAAGCCTGACCAAACTATTGATTGGCCTTACAGATCTTTGCTGGAGCATAATCAACTCCCAACAGAGTGGCTCCAGTCAAACCTTCCCTACAAACATAAGTTAAAGTTATGGCAGGTTAACAGTGTCCTTTTAGACTGTGGGACGTTTTATGAGGCACAGAGAGGATTATGGCAGAGAAGGCTAGCAATTAACTTGAGGAAACGATCATCTCTAAAATGTGTTTAAGACACGTAACAGAAGAAATTAATAAGAATTCAATGTTCTGCCGGGAAATGTTTGGACTTGACATTCATGTCAATGCTACTTAGACATGTACCACCCACCTAGACCAGACTAGACACCTCATAGCAATGACACACTGATTAGGTTAGCAACAAAAACAAAAAACATCCAGAACAACGCAAGGTGTTGACCTGGCCTCCAAATTCACCAGATCCCAAACTGATCAAGTATCTGTAGGATGATCTCTCCCCATGTTGCTTTAATTTACATTTCTTTCATCCGCTCCACTCAGCTTCCATTAGCCTGGTTCGTTGGCCGCTTCCTGCACGGTAACTACGGCAACGCTGCCGTGTGGATGTCCATCATCATCGGCCAGCCGTTCGCTGTCCTGATGTACGTCCACGACTACTACGTCCTGCACTACAGACAGGAGGCCGCCTAACGCTCCACACATCTTTCCTACGTTGCCTCAACGTTTTCGCACAAACACCTAAATACCACATATCACACCAGCTGCTTATAGCATGTTTACATTAGGGACCTTGAGTAGGAAAGCTAAGAGGAAACAAACAGAAATAGTAAATATGAGTTTTGAAACACTACTGTAACATATAGGGAGGGCTTTACGTTAGGGCGGTTTGTACTCAGGTGATTTTTATTCCAGTGTCTTGATAAAACATCTGATAGTTGGTTTGGGCTGACGCTTTCAACAGCTTTCAGGATACTGTTACTTTCTTAACACATTTGGATTCCTTTTTTTTTGTTTTCTGTGTTCATGGGCAGTTAATTTGGAGATTTATTCTCTAATTTGTTTGTTTTTCTTTCTTTTTTTTTGTGAGCCAAAGAGGCCTTAACCTTTCTGATCACTGTGAGGTGGAGGGTCGTCGAAGACGTGAATGTATGCTGGGATGATTTAATGAATAAAAATGTTGTTTTACTATGATTACTGTATCAGCTATGAAGAAGCCAGAATTACTGTATGTCTTTGTTTTGTTTTTTTTTGTTTTTTTTACTGAAGTGCCGTGACAGTAATACAACACATATGCAATTCGTCCAACACTTTCTGTGTATTGTTGCAGAGTTTGTGCTGTTTTGCCTTGTTAGTATCTCATTGGACTATAGTGCCAAGGAAACGAGCCTAAATACAATGAATCCCAAAATAAATTGATATTGAATTTAAGTCATGTTATGAAGCGTGTTTGTGTGTTTTGCTTTTGACGAGCGTCTGCCTTGTTTTACACAGGAGGGAACTCTTCCTTTCTGATGAATTTGATCAGAGTGAATCGAGATTAAACGCCAATGATCACGCATGAAGTTCTTTAAACAGGGGAGAGTTGTTCTTGAAACTGACAGACTAAGAAGAAAGATCTGGATTTCCATTAGCTTTTCATACAAACACTTATTAAAAATAAATACATATCAGCGGTCAGAGAGTGGAGAAAAGTGGATCATTTCAAATAAATGACAGGATGATGTTTTTTATATGGTGATCTGTCACCAGGTTGCTATCAGTGAAGTTGATTTGACTGGATGAGTTTCTCTTGCGTTTGAGATCTTTGGCATGCACACAATTAGCCACAACATTATGACCAAAGACAGAAGTAAATATCATTAACTGTCTTGTGTCCAGTCAATGTTCTGCTGGGAAACGTTTGGACCTGGTATTTGTCTGGATGTTACTTAGACCAGACCAGGCACCCCCATCCAATAGCAATGACACTCCTTCTTAGCAGCAGCCATCCCCAGCAGGATGCAATCTGACACAGACACACACACAAAAACAGTTAAGAAAAACTAAAAAAGAAAATATGACAAACAGCACAAGGTGTTGACCTGGCCTCCAAATCCACTAGATCCCAAACTGATTAGGTATCAGTGGGATGATCCACAGAGGCCCCTCCCCTCAACCAATGGGACCCAAAGACCACCCCCCACTAACAACATCCTGTTACCAGACACCACAGGACACCCTCAGAAGACCCACGTCCTTTTTCTGATGAGTCACAGCTGGAGGCACAAAGGAGACGTACACAATATTAGGAAGGTGGTCATAATGTTATGCCTGATCCGTGTATGCATAATGCTGTGCACTGAAGACAATCTCAGTGTTAGTCCACAACTTTTTATGTGTTTTTTCATCCATGCTGGTCAACACTTTGTATCACTTAGTATCACACAACACTAGGTCCTCGGACCTCTATCACTCACTAACAACCGAGATGTAACTACAGGAAACTAACAATTACAACAGACATATTTTTATTTATGAATCAGATCTTACCTCACAGAGAACTGTCAGTCATTTCAACTCTCTTTTCACTCCTAACATTGTTCTGCGGTGTGTGTGTGTAGTCATGCTTCAGATTACACCACCAGTGGTTGTTAACCCACTTACTGGAGGAATCGTGCATTCGTGTCTCCATGCAGGGATGTGGCTCTACACATCAGGGATGAAGGTGATGTTCTGCATTTTGTCTCTGACACTCCACAGAGCCTTAACCTCTTGACTCACTTTTCTGTTCATCTATTAACAGGGGGGTGACCTTTGTGCTCCAGTGAAGACAGCAAAGAAACATCCTGTAACACTAGTTTCACCTATATTTCATAGCCTCACTTCGACCCAGTTTTAAATTATGAATCACGTACGACATCCTGTGCTCTGCTGCTCCCATGAAAAAAAAAAAAAAAACTTTCTCCTCTACTTTATTTTGGAAATGTATAGTTCTCCATAAATCTGTCCTGAGGTCACATCAACACTGTCAGTTTAGAGACAGTCTGGACAAGAACCTTGCGTAAAGGCAGAGACTGTAACCGCGTAATGTAAATGACATTCACCATACGTCTGTGCCGTCTTCATACAAAGTCACAGCTAAGTTCTAAATGTGCCAAACATCCAGTCAGTTAGCATGAGTCAGTAATATTCACCGCAATTAGACATCTTACCAGGCTAAACATTAAACTCAAAACAAACAAACTTTTACCGCCTTGCTGCTGAGCATATCATCCAAGGGCACCAAACCGTGTCACTTTCTGCGTGTTTGCTCAGAGATTTGTCATGCAGAGGTGTGAGGACGGGGCCGTGAACCTGCATTTTGTCAGACTGACAGGGAATTAAACAGTGGGTCTGAGGAAAGTCACACAGTTACTGGAGGCATGTGTGTGCGTGCTCTGCAAATGTGACACTCGGTTAAACAGTCGTGACTGGGGATTAGCGCGTAGACGTGAAAAATCAGCTCACGGTAGCAACAGGCTTCGTTTTATCCAAAAATGCCTTCTTTTTCCAAACCCTGAAAAAAGGACTGACCTACAGACCTTTATTCTCACATTAGGTTTCTCTGGCGTCCTTAAAGGGTGGTCATTTAGGAATACATCGACTCATTTGTCCAAGTAATCAGTTCCTCACATCTTCTCTTATAATTCCCATCACGCTGAAGTAGTCGGCCGCCGGTGCCAAAAAGTGAGCTTTGCATAATCCTGACAGACCATGTGAGGACAGGAAGACTGGAGCAAAAAAAGTCACCTCTCATCTATCAGCGGTATTCTCACCGACATAAACAAAGACTTTCTCTGAGCCCTTCTCATACTCACGCATGCTGTAGTCCACAAACGCACGTCGTGTAATTTTCTATCCATCTTATACTTACTCATACAGACAGATATACTCACACTAAACTTGTCTTTCTATCTTTTATCCAAGTTTCTCTCCTCCCCCTCCTCCTCGCTCGTCCCCGCTCTTCTTTCCTCTCCGTTCCCGTCCTGCGCCCTCACTCCGCGCTCATCTTCAGTAACAGGTTGATCCATGAGCCTCGTCCTGACATCCGTTATTCCGGATCTTTCCGAGGAACGTTGACGCGTTGTGAGTGATGATGATCCTCTAGACAGGAAGCCAGGAGACACAAACCTGTCTCATTCTGCAAGATGGATGGAGGACTGGACCAGGAACTGTACTTATAACGAGGCACTTACATTTGAATACTATATTTAGACTGATAAGCGCAAATTAATGTGTACGATAATGTGTAGGATATGTCCCAAACAGCAGTTTAAGTGTTTTCATCAGTCTTTATTTGCGAGTTCACACTTTTACGTACATTTTTTCTACATAGTGTACAGTTCCCTGAAAGCGTTGTGCTATAGCACCATCATTTATTCCAAGATTTGACAAGACCCGCATAATATGAACAGGAGGTGTGTGTGTTTGTGTGTCAGTCTTTTATCCTTGAATTATCTTCACATCTTAAAGTATTTCTTATATAAAATGCTTTTGATAAATGACGATTTTGTAAACATGTAAGTATTTTTCCCACTGTTATACAATATCAGATGTAAATTAGGAACAAACTAGACTTCAGGCCTATGTAGATTAGCACTCTGTCTGGAGGAACAATGACTTAAAGTCTTACACAGCAGAAATCTGAGCCTCTAAAGAGGGTAAAATCAAATTTAATTTTTCTTGTCGGTTTGCAGCAATTCACTAATAACGTTTCATCAACATCTATCTAAAGTCAAATACCAATGAGACAAATTATTTGACAGAACACAAATGAAAAACCTTCTGCCTAAATCGAGGCTGTGTCTTTATTTTACGAGGGAACATGCAGAAGCTTCATCATTTTGTGTTTTACAGCACCCCTTTTAGTCTTTGTACATGACATTATTTAATGGTTTAGAACAAGACTAAGGTGAAACTTCCTACTATATCACATTGTTAATGTATGAAAAACATTCGCGTGTGCATTTGTGCATGTGTGCTCTGACGCCCGCGTCGGTGTGTGTGTGTGTACATGGGCACACATGTGCATGTTCCAGCAGAATGTAAACACATGCTAAGACTTCCTGTCTGAGGAGAGAGAAGATTTAGAGTGTGAGGGAGGGAAGCGGACAGGCAGGCAGAGTCACTGAATGGAGTCAAAGATTAAAATGATGCTAAAAGGATGAGAGAGAGAGGGAAGGGGAGAAACGGGTGAAATACCGCGGAGGCAGAAAGACCTGGGGATGTCTGAGAAATCTGGAGAGAAAACACTACGCTGACGGAAGACAGAAGTTATCTGGATATCTCTTGATGCAAACTTTTAATTATTACAGAGTGCTGGTGTGACTGGAGAATCTGAGAGGAGAAACATGACCGATGCTTTGAAAAGTGAATAAAATTCTTCCTAAAAAGCTGAACTACACAAATCAAGGGAGTTATTGAGTGACACAAATCTGCAAAGGTCACTAAAAACTGAATCTTCCTTTCCACCGATGAAGGATTTATGGATGAGGGCTCTCCAGCATGAGGACGCGTCAACAGATTTGATGACCCCAGACTTAACTGTCTGACTAGTCTCCTTATTCTCTACAGGTAAGTTGTCCTCAATCAACCTAATATAGTAAATTGTTGTGTCACAATGCAACACATCACATATTATTGAGACAAGCACCTCATTTTCACGTGACAAACTTAATAAGCAAGCATAAAACGATGGACTGATTTTTTTTCTAAAGTTACTATCCTACAAAGTGAAGTGTTTAAAAAGTTCCACACTCAATCAGTGTACATGGAAAACCCCCCGCAAGGTTTTATTGCAAGTACAAATCTCTAAATTAGCGTTACAGCAGCAACAAAATGCTCCATTCGCCTCAAGGGGTCCTCTGTAGAGCTATAATTTGATGCAGGACAGCGTGAGATCTGTATACCGCTCTCCCACCCTGTCTCTCTTCCTTTCTATGTATTTCTATCTCTCAGACACACACACACACACACACACACACACACACACACACACACACACACACACACACACACACACACAGGCACAGACTCCCACGCTGCTGGAATTTATTTGGACAGTGTTATTTGTGATCTGCCTCTGGGCCCTCTGTTCTCCTCTCAGTATCACTTTGCAGTCATTACATCACCGCTGGCTTTGATGTCGGAAGAATAAGAGCAACAGTGGGATGCAAACAGTGATGCATTAGCCTGGTATCATAGACTGGTATTATTTGGGTTCATCCAATTTAGATACGCAGCTCTACACAAAAAAAAGTGCCTAGTATGTTATGTACAGAATTGATTCAGACATCTCAACTGTTTTTGCACACTTTGCAGTGTGTCTATATTTGATTATAAGCGAATAAGGTCAGAATCAGTAGCTCTCTTATTGATGCATATGTTGGCACATATAAGGAATTTGCCACCATGGTAAGTACACATGTACACATAAATGTGAAAAAAAAAAAAATGTATATGAAGACTAAACTGTACTCTACATATTGTGCATTAAGGAGGTTTAATTAATGTAACACATTAGGCTTAAAAACTCTAATAATAGCCAATAATGAAAACAGGTTTTTCTTCTTGCCAAGTTTATTAAAAATTCCCTTAAATCTCTACTTCAAAGAATACATTTTGGAAGTGTTTCAACTCAATTTCAGTTATTCTTGGGGAAACCAAGTCGACAGTCTGTTGTTTTTTAGTGTCAGGCCACCAGTGATTGTCTTTGGTCCTAGTTTTAGTCTGGAACCTACCACTGGCCTTAACTTGAAACAAGTACTCAGTATATTCACATCGCTGCAGTATCATATGAACTCATATAAATTTACTTAACTTGTTATATTCATCTCAACGTATTCTCATATAAATGAAAATAAAATATAATAAAATAACAGAGCTCGAAACCATCCTTAATACTAATACAACATTGGATAGTTAAATGTAAGCGGCTGAGAGAATAGCATTGGCAATGGTATCAAGATACCATTGGTTAACGTGAGCATATTAGGTGAGGTGAGCTAGCTATGCTCAGCTACTTCAAGTTGCTAAACCATTTCATCATATCTTCCTATGTTTCGACCCTTATGCCTCAACGAAATACATCCCTGGAAACTTGTCTCACTCATGCTAACTTTACAAAGACAGTTAGCCTACTAGCTTTTACTACACTGTTAATCATCGTCGCATTCAATGGCTTCCTGTTTCATTTTCCCACTAAAGCTCAACAGAGACATTGTACTGTTGTCTATACTAAAGAGTTGATTACAGTCACTTTACCTGTAGGAAACACTGAGCAGGTCAGTATTAGCATCACAAGCGCTTTGTAGCACTTGCGTCAGCTACTGATATAAAACATAGACTAAGTTTTATATCAGTAAAACTTACTGACAAATCTTGGTTTCACAGGGTAACATTACTGACTCTAGACACTCGTTCAGAACACCTTACAATGCAGCAGTATAAGCTATTGTCCTATTATCCTTGTTTTCAGAGTTCAGTTTTAACTCAATCTAACGTTTGAAGAGGGCAATATATATCCGTCCATTTAAAACACCCCGTCCCACACTAGTCTTCCCGCTAAAAGTAGCTCTTCCTTTTTCTTTGAAATTATTTTCTTTTATGCAGAATCTGATGTGTTCAGATGTAACTTTTGGGCCCCACAGCCAAGTGATGTAAGGTGATGCCACAGTCAGCCTTTGTTTCACAGTTGGATTTGGAAAGTTCAACCATCATTCCCGCAGTCTCTCCATGTGTCGTCCAGGCCCTTGGCTTAGGTTCACTGTTTTGCTGTTTCTCCAGCAGGTTTTCTTCCAGTATATTGTCACTGGCCACATTTATCCGTCCCTATCTGTCTCCCACCTGAGAAGCACCTTCATAACATGATTCTGCCACCACTGTGCCCCACAGTAGTGACAGGATTAGCAGCTGAACAGTGTCTAGTGTCGGCCACTTATTGTGCTTGGAGTTCCAGAGTGGATTACATAAAGGTCTGATTGATCAAGTGCTACTGACATACTCTTGCCTGTTGAAGGTTTTCCTTTGCTTCAGAAACCTTGTGAAGCCATTGTGTTCTTTGTCACCTACATGATTAAATCCCTTCTTGCACACTAGCTGAGTTTGGCTGGACGGCTGAATCCATGAAGAATCTATGGTTCCGAACTTATTAAATTTCACCAGTACTGAACCTTTAAAAATGCAGTTATATCACAGAGATCTGCTG
Organism: Mugil cephalus; assembly: GCF_022458985.1. Taxonomy (NCBI): domain Eukaryota; kingdom Metazoa; phylum Chordata; class Actinopteri; order Mugiliformes; family Mugilidae; genus Mugil; species Mugil cephalus. Next base: position 10,312,238 of record NC_061780.1, read on the forward strand.
AATGTTGCTTGGACTTTATGGCTCATTTTTGTCCGGACATGCAGTTTGAAGTGCGGGATCTCACAGATGCAGGTGTGTGACTTTCAAAGCTGTGTCCAATCAATTCAGTTTGCCACATCTGGTTTCTAAAGAGGCTCTAGAGAAGTGTCAATGATTTATTATTTAATTAATTAATCCTGTAATACATCTGTAATAGGTTTCACAACAATACATCCAAAACTTGTCAAGACACGATTTCACAGAAAACCTGAAAAACTTCATATGCATGATAGCACTCTGGGGATTAGGAGACATTCAAGTCAATTCAGTAAGCAAACATTAAATGAATCCATCCGAACAAGAAGTGCCTATAGAACAACGCCGCCTTTCTTAGAATCAGAGGTCCACGCTCAACTTCGGATCCCAACACTTAAATGTATTACAGTCAAAAGCTAGAATATCACTGGCGTTTGTTTCTTAACCGAAGTTAAGTAGATTAACTAACAATTTCCCCCGAGCGACCCTCATCACACTCGTTAACGGTGTTAATGATGATGAACTAGCTCCAGTAAGCTGAATAATATCAGGGGATGTTGCTGTGAAAACACCCATTTATTTTCTTCAGTGGTCTTAATGTTCTGTGGCTGGACCGGTCTGGCTCACGTAGATGAATCATATTATTCATGCCTCATCCTCAGCTGAGCACGCTATTCTCATTAGCCTGCATAGACAACATTTTTCAGCTGGACGATTACTTTGCTGAGAGATTATCTGTGAGCAGCGAGCGTACACACTACACAATACGCTGGGTTCGTGAAACTTTTCAAGTCTTTGACTCACATGAGCAATTAAACTGCATTTGTCATGGAAGGATGAAGTAGCAGGTTAGCCTCCAACCAATTATGGGGTCGCGCTCATTGAGAGGCTACAGGAAGCAGAAAATGTGATGTTTTGGCTTGTGTGACTTAGCAGTTTTTTCTATAAGTTTCAGCGGTTCAACCTGTGGGTTTATTCCGTCTTTTTCATCTTCTTCACAATCCTCATCTCACATTGTTGCCCTCCAGTGTAAATCCTCAAATCAGCTCAGTTGGACCAATAAATTTCTGGTGTCTGTACAGTCCATTATTATCCATTGCTGTATTATAGAGTATATTATTGTTGTCTAATATTCACACCAGGTAGATTCTGTGTCATATTTACATAGCCTATTTTCCTCTACACAGCTGAATGCATGGGGTTACACCGTTAAGCATCAAATTTTGTAAAATCTCACAACATTAAGCTTTATGTTTGGGCAATCTAAGACATCATCACCAAACTGTGAGAAGGCTTCAAGGTAATCAACGCCGTCATCTATCTGTAAGTGGTGCACATGCTGCAGTGTTTACTTCACTTCTGTCTATTATCAAATATTTTAGGACGATCATAAAAGGTTTCATATGGTGGAATGCAATGAAAAATATGCAGCAACCAGCTACTGTGGGGTAATGAGTCAATCTGATGTCTTATATAGCCGGTACACAGTATGTTATTGAGGTTGTAATGGTCTCAGCGTCTGACTCAATGAATGGAAGTATTCAAATCATGTAACACAAAAACTGAGGCCCACAATATCCTGTCCACACAAACAGATTGGATCCAGTTTTCCCAATTCCACAGTGTTTATTCCAATTATAAGAAGAATTCACCATCCTTCTTAGATAAATAAACATGCACAGTCCACAGCTCTGAAATAATGAGTGATTCATGCAGCCGCGCACTACTCTCTCAATAGAGACTGGGGCTGTTTATATGAGAAGAAACCACACAATATCCCCCCATCATGATTTCATAAGAAGCCCACATAATGACCAGAATAAAGTACATGTATTGTGTCAACGCTGACTGTGCCAGTACGACTAACAATCTTAATTTTCAATTTTTAATAACAGCTTGGACTAGATATACCCACCATCCCCTGGAGATTATTGCTGTAGCAATAAACAAATACAGTAACGTTATAAACAGCTTGACTAAATAAATCAGTTTAATGTGGCCATGGCAGTGAGACTGTGCCAACAACAACAGCCACTCTCAGGTCAGAGCAGAGGGGTGAAAGTGTGTGTGTGGCAGATGCCGAATGCAAATATTGTTAACAACCTCTTTAACCAGATAAGCGATAAAGTTTCGAGAGCGCTCAAAAGTGTAACGATGTAGCCTGGATCCAGCCCGACTTCCCCTGACCACAACATGTAAATTCATGTAAATTCTAAATGACGTGGCTTCCCTGGGCTTGTGTAAAAAAACTGTGACTGTGTGTACTGAAGCAACCATTTGTTGAACATTTTAAATAAAGACATTGTGTTGTGTCTGACAGATTCAACACCCCATCCGCGCCATCCTCCCAATCTTTATCACCGTCATTAAGGAGGGTCATCGCTGTCATTTCATCATCATGATGAACCTCAACAGTACTGATTCCTGGCTTTTCATCAATACTTCATTTCCCATTGCGTCTGTAATAGCCAGTCCGACGAACAAAAGTGGCATGGAAGCATATCTCCAGAGACTGGCGCATTTAGACGAGGGACTCTACAATGACTTCTATGGCCTCTGGATTGCACTGATGGTCATAAACTCTCTCATTTTCCTGGTAGGCCATTTTTACAGAAACCCTTTACCCTTCTGCATTTCAACAAAGCTTATCTCACTTGCCTTTGCTCTAAATCTCACCTTTTTTTTTTCCAGGTGGGCATGGTGCTCAACATAGTTGCACTTTATGTTTTCTGTTTCCGCACCAAACAAAAGACCACCTCAGTGATCTACACCATCAACCTGGCGGTGACTGACCTCTTGGTGAATCTCTCTCTGCCGACTCGCATTCTCCTCTACTACAGTGGAGGAGCCTGTCTCACCTGCTCCTACCTGCACATCTTCAGCTACTTTGTCAACATGTACTGTAGTATCTTGTTCCTAACCTGCATATGCGTGGACCGTTACCTCGCAATAGTGCAGGTGAGATTTGTCTGTACTTTAGTTACCCTGCTGGTCTCAGTCTCTTCTGAAGGGGAAATAGACTGTCTCGAACACTGAAACAGTCTCATTTTCTTGCAGGTTGAAGCCTCCCGTCGCTGGAGGAACTCCAGTGTGGCCAAGTGTGTGTGCATCTCTGTCTGGCTGTTTGCCATCGTGGTCACCTACTCCTTTCTCTCCTCTGCTTTCCAGCACACAGGCTGCTGCCTCTCAAAGCTCCTTTTCCTTACCATCACAGAGTTCTTTCTGCCTCTCGTCATTATTGTGGTCTTCACGTTGCGCATTATGTGGGCCCTGGCCGACCGTCGCCTGATGCAGCAGAGCAGGTTTGTCCAATATCCAAAATGATACAATTCACATACTGAAGCTTTTGGACAGAGAGAAGCATTAAACGCACTGGAGGCCCAGGAATGACCCCATGTCACAGAGGCTGTTTTAACCGTGTTTCCTCAGGGACAGGAGAAAGAGGGCTGTTCACCTTTTGACCACTGTGCTCATTATCTTCACCGTCTGCTTCACACCCTTCCATATCAGACAGGTGAGTGAGCGATAAGTACAGCACGTTGTTTTACAAGTCCTCTTATTTTGTCACCCTCCAATGCTGAGTTGGTCCCGAGACAATTCAAGTGGCCAGAGAAGTTAAAGAAATGCAGCAGGGTTTACCCCATCCAAAGACAGTTGAAATAATCTCAAGTGCCCATGACCTACAGGAACAACATTCGTAGATAATGGGTGGATAGATGGATGTACTGTATCCCAGCCAGCATGTCCATGTGGGGCCCATAAGGGCTGCAGATAAGAGTCCCAAGGGGGTTTATCTGCAGTTTCCATGTTGGCCCCACCTGTGTCTCAAGTGCGTTCTGACTGGGTTTCATGTGGGGCCCAACTTGCTGAGTTGCACAGGACCCATGTAGGCATCATATCTTTGCCCACATGGACAGACTAGACCTTAAAATGGGGCCCAACTTAGAATTTGTCCTGTTTATGCCTCAGCCCACTTACCCCAATTATGTACCTATGGGGCTTATACAGCCGGCCCACATGAGTTTCACATGTGGGGACCACGTACCTCAAACCACAAGGGACCTGCAAAATTTACCCAGTTCAACCCCATGCCCACTCAGTATCCACATAGCCCATATTTAACCCTTGTGGGCCCCACATGGACATGCTGGCTGGGATACCAGAGGGATACCATAAGGGATTTGGGAGTTACTGCAGGGGGGTGTGACAATTTTTCATGTTTTTTTTTTTTGTTTGTTTGTTTGACAAATTTTAATTTCTTTAAATTAATATGAATGTAACATATTGTAGCACATCGATAAATAGATGTAGTAGACGATGTCTTTCAGTCAGAATAGTGCACACATTCCCACAGCAGCTCTCTCAAGCTGGACACGAGACTCAGCACAAGACTAGTCTGGACCACTGAATGCATATAATACCTGTCCTTTCACGGCTCCTGCACGCAAAGAGGAGGATCCTCCCCTGGTGATGCTGAGCCAATCATGATGCTGCATGTTACTTACAGGCTCTGTCAGGTTCCCTGTTATTAACAGAGAGCCTATTCAGTCCCCAGCTGACAAAGATCCCAGACGGCTGCAGTGTTATTGGAAAAGATGATATCATTGTAAAATAAAAAAAAATAAAAAAATAAAATGACTTTTACTTCACCCACGCATCATCTTCAAGATATTCCTGACTTAATAACACTGCAGCTCTTATCCACAATCACGAACTACTGAGGCCAGTATATTATTATATCAAGTGTATGGACATTGTTATGAGTCAGAATGGATCATTTTATAGCTCGACCAAAGAAATTCCTCAAGCACAAGAGATGCAAGATAGCCGCTAATAGATAGTACTATATATATACTGTATAATAGGGGGTCCCTGCTCAATCTCTTTTCATTTTCATTTTTTTTTTTTTTTTATGTCCTTTCACAACACAACCAAAAAAGAACTTTAAATGAAACTAAAAAAACACTTTTTAACTGAGTTACTCATAACTCATGTCCACACTCAGGTGATAATCAGTCACGAGCATTGCTTCATTTTAAGAGGCTGCAGGCTAAAGCTTTTGGATCAGATAAGATGTGTAGATAATAAAGCAGCATTCATTAATATGAATGTCTTGTTCGGTGTAAAGATTAAGGTTAATGTGTGACAGCATGGAAACTTGGTTTTGTCTTTTAGGTGGTGGTATATTTCTATCCTGAAATGCCTCATCATGTGATAGTGTACCACTTAACCGTCACTCTCAGCAGTTTGAACAGCTGCATGGATCCCATCGTCTACTGCTTTGTTACAAATAATTTCCAGGTAAGTCACCTCTCTTAGCACGCCCCACCACCGTTCCTCATCCCACGCATCCCGATATCCCTCCTGACTGTCACCTATCCATCCTTCCCTCTAGCCATAATTTGTCCATCCATCGCTCATTCATTTTCTGAATAATTCACTGCCCTTTCTGCCCCCAGGCCACTATGAGACATCTTTTCCGACGTGCAGAGCCAGAGCATACCAGCGGTGACATCGTCAGTATGCAGCACAGCTCCAAGGCCTCAGGAGGGAACGCCAACACTAATAATGTGATTATGATGACAAAGATTCCCACTGCATTGCAGAGAAACAACCTGGGGAATAACAACACACAGTAAAACTACTTCTTTACAAGGACTGCATGGAAGTAAAGTTACAGAGACATCACAGCCACAGAGATGTTTCTGGACCCTGTAACATGCTGACCAGTGACAGGAGCATCTTTGTGTAATGTCACATAAAGTGCTAAGAACTGTGACTGCTGCCATTAATTTTCAGTATTGAACACCAAACAGTTCACGAAATGCAACACAGTTGGCTCTGGGACCTAAACACTTACACTCTGTACTTGAATAAACTTTAACATTGACAAGAGACATGTTGTGTCCGCAAGTAAACTTCCTCATCATGCCAAGAAACATTCTCGTTATTTTGGACCGGTGTCTTTTCTCCTGTATATACAATAGATTAAAACGTCTGGGTCTTAATAGGAATCGCACAAGAAAATTATTCTTTTAAACTTGCCTTCACATAAGATTAAACTACGCAATCCACAACTCAGACATGTATGTTTCCTTTTAAAGTGCTTCAGAAAGGCCCTAAACAGAGGTAGTTTTAATGTGGCAAAAGAAGCAGTGACTGCTGTGAGTTATGTATTGCAGAAGATCTGGCAAGAGTGGTGCAAAACACAAGGGCTGCAAATGGAAAAAAACGAGGATGGGTGTTTTCTAGATACCTGCTCGGGTCCACTTTGTCATAGAAGTTGTACTGGATCCACTTTTTACAGTAAAATAAGAACAGGAGGAAATTCATCAATATACACCCGTAACAGTTTGAAGGAGATTGGTGTGTTTTTGACTGCATTAAACGTCCATCATAAGCTAAGAGAGAATGACCAGGTTTGTGCTGCAGGCGGCAACATTTCCTTTCAATCCAAGACCAAAGGAAAAGTTATATCACTCACATGGAAGCTGCTTAGATGTCTGGAAGCAGGAGTCAGTACAGTCTCCACTAGGGGGCAGTATCCGCCCACCTCATTCCCTGTGCCCAGTCACCTACATAAAGCATGACAGTGTTTTCTCTGCCATCATCTTCAAAGGATAACTGAGGTGATATGAGGGAACATTTTTGCTCTGTAACAACCAGAAAATAATGTTCTGTCATAAATTACACCGACTGCTCTTTGTTTTGAATTTATAAGTAGTTCCTCTCGGACACAGACGACTCAGACTGCCCAGATCCGTCTGGACTCACAGCTCTGGAAATCATCGCTGTGACCCGGCTGCTAATTATGACAGGATCTTGAGGAGATGGCTCCTCGGGGCCTCCGATATGTTATAACACTGACATACATTTCCTCCTCACAACATTGTGTCTTTGATATGTCCCAGAAAAGTTACTGTATGTTTTTCTCAACACGTTAAAGTCCGAACCGACAGCTCTTAAACGCGAGTGAAGCTGTTACCTTACTCATTTAGCTGCAGGAAATGTGCAAATAACATCATAAATTTCATCATAAATCTGATGTACATACTCATAATCAATGTTCATTGACGTTCAAGAAAGAAAACATTCATGAAGAAACCTGGTTTATTAAAAACTTATTTTGGTTGCATTGGTTTCATCAAGTGAAACATTGAGAAGTAAGACAGAAAAAAAATTGTTCACATTATTTGATCTGTGGCAAATATCTTATATTTGCAGAAACTTCATTTAGATTGGATCCAGTAATCTGGTGGATAAAGTCTCTGAGTGGCTGAATATTCATGTCTAATCTGTGTTCTTATGCTGGTGAATTTAATTCTTCCTCTGATGCGCCTCCTCTGTAATATATAAAGTACATAAAACTGTGGATGTACTTCATCAGGATCCCCACCGAAGGTTGCAGCTCAGTCACTAACAGTTATTTTGGCTCTTCTGTTTCATTCGACGAGAAATCATCTGGCAGCGTCGGGTTGTGGATGCTTGTCTGCTTTTTCTCATGGAATATTTTGTTTTGATGTGTATTAATCACTTAGAGTGAAAATATTCATCCATGTCATCCATGACATTAATAAACCCTTTTAACGGCAGCCGTTTTGACCTGTAGGGTAAACACAGGCTTGATTGATGACATTAACCCTCATACCTGATTTTAAAATTGTTCCGTTGTTACCATTAAGGGACAAAACTGTCCTCTACAAAAATGCCCTGAAAATAGTATATGTTAAATATGCGAAATATTTTAATCCACTTCAATACTAATCACAAATACCAAAAATTTGATATTTGTCTGATTATTTGTGGAAAGTAGATTTGCAAAGTTCACGCATTCCTCTCCATGGGAGTAAACTGAACTCACACACACGTGCGTGTACTACACATGCATGTTTGTGCACACACTTTGAAATGTTGTTTACTAAAAATAAAATGTTACTGTTGCCCTACTGCAGCTGAGATGATGTCACCCACGAGCAGGTTCATAGTGATCTCTACATTGGCCTGGGTTTGCATGAGTGTGTGTGTGTGTGCATTTGCATGCATGTGTGTGTCTATTTGAGGTTTTTTGAGGGTTATTCAACCATATCTTTTGACATGCTACTTGAAAGACAGAGAGAATGAGTCTGAATGTGGAAAAAAGCCAAAGTGCAGCTTGCAGAAGCAGTTTCAGTGGGTTTTCAATGGGTTTTTAATGAGAGAGATTTTTTTGAATTGGGCAATATAAAAAAATAAAAATCCATCAAAATCATTATTGCTACTAATCATTGCCATGTCCAAGGCTCTAATAATCCACCCAAATAAAAATTCACTTTGCATTTAGATTATTGAAATCTTTTAATTTTTTGAAAAAAAAATCGATGTCATCACAAACACCGGCATATATAATAGAACAAAATCATGATTCATGTTATCAGTGACACCTATGATTACCTGCTGTAAGATGTCAGAGTGGCTGAGCAGATGAAAATGTTGATGGTGCAATGGTCCCCCACTTGATATTAGAGATAAAACACTGGTGTTGTGTCTTCATACAAAATATATGGCTGTCTATCCAAAAAAGTGGGAGCCCCAGCATCCCCTAGCATCCTAGTTTTTTGAGCTCCAGTGTGGAGACATCTGGCAGCGTTTGTTTGTGGAGCCTCCGGCTGTTTCTAAAATTAGTTTTTTTTTTCTGAGAATATTTATGAGTGTTTTGATTTGTGTCTGTTTTTCATCTGCACCACCTGTTGTATTGTGTAAATCCCACAGATCCAGAGCAGAACTATAATTACGTCAAGCTCTTGAAGTGATCTAACTGCAATGAACAAATGACATCGTCGTCAGACATCTGGCAGCATGGACAGTTCCTGTACTACAGAGACATATAGACACCCTTATGGACTCTTTATGTCATACTGTCCTTCAGAGTAATTACACACGGCCCATTGTGGTGGACATAAAATGAAGTCAGAACCCTCTCGGTTTAGTTTAGCATCTAGACATTGCCTCACAGTACATAACAGTGCAGGTGTCAAATGAGCAATAAGTGCATTGGATTTGCTTTATCTCCTCTGCCGGTCTGTTTAGTCTCGGTGATGAACTAAGAATAAGTTATAATGTATAATTTAATAAAGTTATTAAATGTTCAATAATTAATATACATATTAATATATCTATGCACATCAAATATTAATCCATATAACTAAATGTATATAATATAAATGTATTGATGAAAGAAGTGATGATCCGATATCTCTTGTAATTCCTGTCGTAGGTAAAGTAATGGGTGACGTCACATGCGTTATCTTTTGACCACGCCCCGCTTTGTTACTGTGGAAACCAATGAAATTGATGAGCGTGGTGATCCAGATGGCACCTCAGTTAGCTGGCGAAGTTTAGCTGTATTGCTAGCTCAAAGCAAGACTTTTTTTTTTCCCCTGCCGACCCCACATCGCGGAAGTGGCTGCGCTTTACCACGGCGGAGTAACACCCGCAGGTATGTTCCGTCTTTGTGCCGTTAATATGATATAATAGTATACGCGGGTCACCCTGTCTTAACTCGCTAACGTTAGCTGCCTTAATAAATTAGCCAACCTAGCTCGCTAAGGTAACGTTAGCCTCACAAGTAAAAACTCTGTAAAAGTAAGGTCAACATGCATGAATGTGCGCTGAGTCAGGTGTTGGTAAGCTCTACGGAGGAGAAGACTCGTCCGTCTCTCCGTCCTCGCACGCTTATTGAACGATAATGTCTCGTTATCGTAGTATAGACAAGTAGGTAGCTCAGCTCTACAGGTATGTCCGTTCAGAACAAAACATGTCCTAACTCGCTCCACAGCCCTCCAGACACACACGAGTTTTACATTCCTGAGAAACACGCATGCTTCTCCACTTAAAGGATGTTCACATTCTATTTAAAACAATAATATGTACACGTGTGTATATATATAATCATTATATAGGAACGGTACGTCTTTAAATATTAACTTATACATGAGGAAGCTTACCCATATTTGGGCTAACCCCAGATAAGTCAGGGAGAGAGTAGAGACAGGAGAAAAAGTTGCTTGCTCTCGACTATGTCCCCCGAAATACCATCACATGGCTGTTACACATCCATTGTAGAGGTACTTACGGAGATGGGATGTGCCTACTTTAACTGTTGAGGCTTACGCAAGAGCTGTTGTAATAGGGGCTGATTTGTTCATGTAGCTTTTGTTCCTGACTCTGATTTCAGTTCTGTGGTTCGAAGGTTGTGGTTAGCCAGATGTCAGAGCAATCTTGCACACTCATGAAACAATGACAGAATTACTTTTTACTTTATGTCTTTCTTTGTCATTTGGTGTTAATCCCCTCTTTGAGTAGTTTTCTCTATGCCATATAATTGGTTGTATAGTGAGCTTTCACTTGTCAGTGGACCTCAGGAGTTGTTCTCAAGCCAAAAGATTTTTTTTCTTTCCTACCATGGGAGCCAAGTGCACTAGAGATATTTTGTGCACATGGGAATTTTCTAGTATTTGACCCTTTCCACTGTCCCTACTAAAAAAAGGATTATTATAAATAGACTTGAATCAGTAAGTTATCTATAGAGAATGAAAAGGGAATGAGAAGTTGTGATGGATTGTTATTTTTTTAATTGTATTTTTAGCAACTGGTCTAACTGGTGTGTGTGTGTGTGTGTGTGTGTGTGTGTGTGTGTGTGTGTGTGTGTGTGTGTGTTTTTTTGTTTGCAGTTTTCCATGTGATAGCAACTGCCTGTCTTTGCCAAAGAATTTCCAGATGTCTTATCCGGGATCGACCTCGTGTGCACTCAGGCGTACATCCAAGACGTCCTTTGACTGAGGATCTAACCTTGGACAATCCTAACTGAACGGTCGCAACCTCCAATACACAGACGGAGATCTGTTCAGTTATTTGCCGCAGCTTACCAGAGCCACCTGAACCCAAAACACACTTACACTTTCCTCACCTATCCTGCTCTTCCCTGCTCCTCCTCTCCATATACTGGTGGAGCTGCACAAAAGTTATCTGCTCTTTTTGGATTTTTGAACTACCACGCCTTCAGCTGTGAGGACACCACCCCCGTCCAGCTGAGCTCCTGAGCTGTACTGACTTGTCATTCATAACATGATGGCTGCAGGATAAAATATTCTCACCACAACAAGTTTAGTATTATTGTAATGCATCCTTCTAAGTTACTTGCAGTTATTTTGAACACTAGAATTGCTGTTTAGTCTTCCTGGGTAACTTCGGCTTTCTTCACACAGTGAGTGATCAAAATGAAAACTATGGACCTACTCTATTAGCTTATTTTAACATAGTTGTCATTACATTTATTTGTAAATAAATAATAAACCGTAATCACTGATATATACTCCTGAAGTCACACCAGTCTAAAATGGAAGGGGAAGGACAGGAAGGCGATACCTCAAGCCTAACAGGGATCAGAAAACCCGAGGAGGAACTAGAAGATTTCGAGAGAGACAAAGATGTGGAGGAGGAAGAAGAGAAAGGAGTGCGGATCCCACTGCATCGCTGGGTAATGCATGGAGCAGTGATGTTTGGACGTGAATTTTGTTACGCCATGGAAACAGCCCTGGTGACGCCAGTGCTGCTGCAGATAGGTAAGGAGATGCAATACAGTTATACAGTATACACAGAAGGACTAATTCTTGCTCACCACATGCTTGATGACATGAAAAAAATGCTGATCGTCACTATGAATATGTTTATAACTGTGCTGTATGGAAGACATTAACACAAGAACAACTTGTCCATAAAAAATGAAAGAGAAAATGACACTGCTGAGCTCACACACCAGTGTAAATATGCACTTCCCAACCACTTAGAGGTGGCGTTATTACACCTCTCCCGCATCAGGTGCACAATGGTATGGCAATGGTTCCCAAACATGTTTTCACACTGATGTTGACACAAGCTGTAATCTGTAAGCCAGGCTGTTTCCCTTGTCAGGTAGTGACATTTTTGTGCCATTGTTCTGCTGGTTAGTGTCAAGAAACTGGAAGTGTGCGCAAATTGAGCCATGCTAGCGTTCTTATTGTAACGGTTATTGACAAGGCATTGCCTAAAGTCCGCAGTTGCATCAGTAGTCGGTTGACAGCAGCAAGACTGTAGAATTGGATTGTCATTGCGTTAACCAGGCTGAATCCATGGATTTTCTATGTCATGTAAACGCCATCAGTAGCCAACTGGGGACTATGCAGTTACATGTCAAGTTTGCCACCATAGCAGAAATGGAACAAAGGCATGTTCCCCTGGCCAGGTATGACAGGAATGCCTAACCCAGCACATTTTTGTCACACGGTTTTCCTCCCTGTTGACAATATTCTAAGAAAGATTGTTTGCAAAAAACGCTCAACTGGACACCATTCAGTTTGTTTTTGAAGGACTGTCTGAGCGTGTGGCTTTGTTACCATGTCAATAGTTTCAGCTCTTTCAGCTTGTGATTTAATTTAAGGATTGCAGCCTATGTCTTTTTTAGTATCCTGAATCCAAGGCCAGGGCCTACAGGTTATGAACTGGTATAAATGGTTTTTATAGTTTTGGTACAGTCAGCAGTTGACTTTGGACATAGCCTCACTGGTCTGAAATGGTTGAACTAAACCTGTTAGCCCACTTGCTTGAGATGAATCATTTCTAAATGGATTACATATAACAAGGACTGGACAGCAAAAAAAGAAAATCCACTTGTTGTCTTTTTGCGTCTCAGTCTTGTTAACGTTTGTGGAAAACTCAGCTTTATAAACATTAACATGCTAAATCTGTATGAAGTTAGTTTTCTAATTTGAACAGTTGACATATTAGCTATGTGTTTTTTTTTTGCAGTCTACTGACTTTGCCATAGCTAACTCTTTACAGATGCATCCACAGTACATGCAGTACAGTTCATTTGTGTGTGAGCAGAGTTGCAGTGTAATATTGCCCAATAAACCTGTCTCTACTTTGGTCAATTTTCAAAGCCAGCTTTTCCAGCTCGACCACGATAACGAGACATTATTGTTCAATGCAAAGACGGATAGACAGACGAGTGTTCTCCTCCGTAGAGATTATGGAGGACCTGACCTGACTCAGCACACATACTGTTGTTTACCTTACTTATACAGAGTGTTTGCTTGTGAGGCTAACATTACCTTAGCGAGCTAGGATGGCTAATTAATTATAGCAATCCCTCTAAAATGTGTGTCATTCCTTTACTTGGTGGCACCAAACATAATCAATACATTTGCTTACTTGAAGCAAATAAAAATGGCCGGAGTGCTACTGGTGTCCCTCAAACCAATGCTGCACTTGAAAGGGAACTAATGACTGAAAAAACACCTATGTGTTTTGGCTTGCACCTTCTACACGTGTAAGTTTTTTTTATTTTCAATGACTCCAGCCTGTTAAATCAAAGTCCTTTTACATTCTCAAACCCATTTGAGTGCCTGGACCAGGATTTTTCTGCATGATTTTTCCATTTTCCTCAAGGCGTTTGCTTATTTGTTGCACACACTTCTGACATATCCCACACATGAAAAACTGCTTCACCAAAAAATTAAAGCCATCATGCACATTTAAGCCTCGCTGTGAGGCCGTTGACAAACGAGTAATGAAAAGAACGAACAGAAAACAAAGTACGAGGGAGTCATCATATGTTTTGTTGACTTAAGGAAGCAGAAACGTAGGAGCAGAGCAAGGGAGTAATACTTGTTCCCGTGAGAACCAGCCAGCTGACAGAAATCTAAAGAATTTTAAATTAAAACCAAGAACTGACTTCTTCATGAGGCTGTTGTTATTTAAATTGTAAATGACAGCTGATGCGTCTCTTATTCACTTTACATATTTGTGAGCCACTGTTCAAATGCTGAAAAGGATTAAAGAGGAGTGTTTCCTGATCTCAATAATGCTGAAGCATACTTCTGTCTTGTGACAGGACAGAGGAAGAGATTTCAACACTTTCCTGTCTGGTTGTTCCATATTTTTTGTCCGTGTTGTTCTATCTGCCTCCCGTATGATCTGAAACGATCCTGCCTGTCACCTGTAAGGCATCAGAAGAAGAAGAGCATTGGAGTTCCTGCAATGACTGGCTACAGCTGTCATCTGCTACGGTTTCAGAAACAATAGAGAAAATTTACAAAAGCTTCTCTACTCAGACTTATGCCCAAGTAGTTATTCTGACATGTCCCTGCATGATAATTGGACGAATAGGTGGGCTTAACTCATTCACAACAGAGCCTGTTAGGGAAGTAACGCATGACAGAAAACATCAAAACTCATTGTCTTCTGAAAGTGGTTTTGTTGCTCAACTTAAAAACATGATTTGCACAAACGTTTGCTACTACTAAATTCTACCAAGTTTGCTTCCTGTTCAGTGTTGCCTGAATAAAAACACAAATGGAGCTTTTAGCCTTTTCAGTGTAACATATAGTATTTGTCTTGATGTCCTTTGGCTTTATACAACTTAACAGGAAACTAAAATTTAACTCTTGCATCACACATCTTCTTGTGGCTATTATTCCATTTAACTGTTATTGTTCAAGAAAGAATAAGCCTTCAAAAAGGCGTACTGGATGTTGCTGTAATCATGTAGTTATTTAACAGTGCGGTCCAAAGAAAACTAAGGCACACAGGAGGTAAAACTTGGTCCATCTGCTCCAACAACAGTACAGACTCTTGGCTTTAGTCTGATTACATGTATTCATGTGAATCTACTGTGTTTTTTAGGTCTTCCTGAGCAGTACTACAGTTTAACCTGGTTCCTCAGTCCCATCCTGGGCCTCCTCTTCACACCTGTGATCGGCTCAGCCAGTGACCGCTGCACTCTGAGATGGGGCCGGAGGAGACCGTTCATTCTGGCTCTTTGTGTGGGTGTGCTCCTGGGAGTGGCACTGTTTTTAAATGGGTCATTAATAGGTGAGTGGAAATTTCCACAGTTAATCACATACACATTGTAATGAAGACAGTTTATTCCTATTTGTGTACATTTTGTTTGAATTTTCAGGCCTTTCCATCAGTGACAGCCCCAACAATCAGCCGGTTGGCATAGTCCTGACTGTGTTAGGTGTGGTGGTGCTAGACTTTTGTGCTGATGCCTCTGAGGGACCAATCAGAGCGTACCTGCTTGATGTTGCTGACACCGAGGAGCAAGATATGGCCTTGAATATTCATGCATTTTCTGCTGGTAGGATATTTATTGAAAGACAGATTTTATTTTAAAGATATGTATTCACTTATATTTTGGCGATTACATTCAGTTTTTCGTGTACATATATTTGCATATTCAATTTTGAACAGAACACAGACACAGTTGTAGAATTGTGTACACACAATACTCACTACGCTTGCAAATCTGAATGCATACAGAGTTTTTGTACATCCACAGCTAGACAACTCTCCACACAAACACACACTTACACTCAATATTCATTTACAGATAATATTGCTTTAATTATACTCTTAAACGTGTCTCTGTAGGGCTCGGTGGAGCAGTGGGATACATGTTGGGAGGTCTAGATTGGACTGGTACAGCTCTGGGCCAAGCATTTAAATCCCAGGAACAGGTCCTCTTCCTGTTTGCAGGCATCATCTTCATCATCTCTGTCACACTACACATGTTCAGTATCCCCGAGCGACCTTTCACACCCTGCAACCTGCATAAAGACACCGGAAGCGCGGGGTCTTCCAGCCAGCTGTCTTATAGGCCCACCGGCCACCCTGCACTTTTACTGGATGTGATTGCAGAGGAGGACACTTCTGCTCAAGCCATGTCCCGAGAGGACAGGGAATCCGATCCTGAGGAGGGGGAAATGGACTTCCTTGCTGTGGAGCGAGTGCGGAGTAAAAGTGATTCAGTCTTAGCCATGCCTGATGCTACCATTGAGTTGGATTCTGACCTTGACCCGGACACACAAACGTTCTTGCCAGATGAACACTTTTTTTCGGAAATTCATGAAGATCAAGAAAATGCTTTCAAGGCTTCGGATCACAGTTATGGGTCTTCGCCTCCTCCTGGTGGACCACACCCGGAGCCGATACCTATGAGTCCAGTTTTTCCTGAACATAAAGACCCGACAAATGGTCACCCTTCATTCCTTCCGAACAGCTCTGCATCAGAGGACTCAACTCTGAGACAGGTGAAACCAGCCGTTACAGCAACATGTGTTATTTGTGTTCAGTTTCAAGTCTGTATCGTCAATAGTCTCAATATCGGCAAGTTGATGTAAATACTTTTATATATTTCAATGAAAAATACTCTTCAGAGACGAAAGAAATCTGTTCAGTGTTTTAGATATGAGTCCAATGGCTTCAGTTTCCGTCTGGGTCTTTATTCTGTCCCTCTGTGCCTCTTTAATGTCTCAGCAGATCAAAGCCGCCAACGGAGTCAGCTCTGGTTTGCCTTCCTCCGACCTCTCTAACGCAGCCAGAGGCCACGCCTCCACCAAGCCAGGAAACCGCGCTTCTAATACTTCAGTTTCATCACGGCCACACCGGCCCACCTTCTACAGACAAGTACAGTTTCATTTGCCTTTTTTTCTTGTATTCTCTGCTCATGTTGTACGTATTCTGTTGTCACAGCCATTCATTTTGCATTTTTACTCTCCAGCCTTCCTTTACATTTTCATACTACGGTCGAGTGGGATCACAACGGTTTCGACCGCGCCGCGTGGCACTTTTCACCCCTCGGCCAATCACAACCTCCCGCAGCTTGAACGACCTGAGTGACATCGAGCAGCACCCGAACAGACCTCGGCTGCAGCTGTCAGTCGGTAGTCTGTCTTCAGAAGCCTCCAGCAGCGAAGAAGGACCAGACTTGGGTACAAGTGTACGTCTGCTTTGGCTGTCCATGTTGAAGGTAAAGAAAATTGGAAATTCCTGTTCTTCTGTTGCACTGGGTCACATCAACAATACGTCAGAGATGTGGCCTCTGTCTTCTTATGTTTACCTGAGTTTTGGCTCCCGGTCTTTATTTCCCTCCACCGTAGATGCCGAGGCAGCTCTGGAGATTATGCATTTGCCACCTCCTCACATGGTTCTCCTACATAGCTGAAGCTGTGTTTTACACCGATTTCATGGGCCAGGTCATTTTCGAAGGAGACCCCCAGGTACACACACACACACACAAACACACACGTACCATCATTTGACATTTGGTATACTGTGGAAACCACACAGTAGAGGAACACAGAAACATAAACACAGCATTAATCAGTCTGTTTGCCAAGTTTACAACAGCTTTGCTTTCTTTTAGGCACCAGCCAATTCCACAAAGCTACAAAATTATCACAGAGGAGTACAGATGGGCTGCTGGGGACTGGTGGTCTACGCTGCCACTGCAGCTGTCTGCTCTGGTAAAACACTGTTTCAAGACTCAGAAAAAAAACCCTCCCCTCTCCTTTTTTAATGTCTCTTAACTGATCATTTGTCTTCACCCAGCCATCCTTCAGAAGTATCTGGATAATTTTGATCTGAGCATTAAGGTCATCTACATCATTGGAACCCTGGGATTCTCAATAGGTGAGTTAATGTATCTGCTGGTAACCATGTAGATTTGGGAGCAAGTTGGATGTGGTTAACAAAAAAAATGTTTTCCTTCAAATGAAGGAAAATGTACTTCACATAAAAGTACTTACAGCTTTTATTCTTTTTTTTTTTTTATCTTAGGAACTGCAGTCATGGCGATCTTTCCTAATGTTTATGTCGCCATGGTGATGATAAGTGGCATGGGCGTCATCTCCATGAGTATCTCCTACTGTCCCTACGCATTACTCGGCCAGTACCATGAAATCAAAGAGGTATGATCACGCACATATCAGTGACACACAATGAAAGAGAAGAGAATACACAATTAAAACACACAAAGAAAAAGATGTTGGATATTTTCTCATTTCCATTTGTCTTTTTGTGCGATGTTGTCCTGTCTGTAAAGTTTTGTCTCCTGAAATGTTTTCTGATGGTGTAACACAAATCAATGTCAATTATTTTTCATTTTTATTGTAACACTTGGCATATGTTACAAAGTATTTAAAGAACATTTCAAGTTATGTAATATTGGAAGAAAATCAATGTATTAAGAAGAAAACTTTATAATTGAAGTCACTGTTTTGCTCATGCTCCTTTCCTCAGTACATTTACCACAGTCCAGCCAACACTCGAAGAGGTTTCGGTATCGACTGTGCCATCTTAACCTGCCAGGTGACAGTTCACTCTCTTACCACTCTTTAGGACCAAACTTAACTCTTGAATAAATCTCCAGTGGTCACAGTGTTTTGTGTCATTTCCAGGTGTATATCAGCCAGATTTTGGTTGCGTCGGCCCTTGGATCCGTGGTAGAGGCATGTCGCAGCGTTCGTGTAATTCCAATGGTGGCCTCTGGGGGCTCCTTCCTTGGCTTCCTCACTGCCTGTTTCCTCGTCATCTATCCCGATGTGGAGCCCAGCAGCTCGGAGCAGGACCAGGACATGGTGGGTTTACCTGAAGAAGAGGAGCAGAATGAAGAAAGCAGCAGTGACCAGAAGCGATCTCTGCTTAAGCTGGCAGACACTTTAAAGAAGACAGAAAACCACTCTGTTGCCTGAACATTAAAATGCAAAGAATTGTCAAAGTTTATCGTCAGCATCTGAGGATTGTACCAAATCTTCATCTTACAAATTTGACGGCCGCTTATTTCGTAAGGGCTGAGATGATGAAGGAGGGAAAACGTGATAGAAAGTTGACCAAAATCTGGTTGCAGTGGATTTGAATAGATTATTTTTGAAGAGTAGAGGACTGACCTGTGTCCTGGTCTTACCTCAAATCTAATACACATAAGTGTTTGGCTGTTCAGATGTGTACAAGTAAGCCATTAAAAGACAAATATCCACATGACCAGGATTTGGTCAGACTATTGAAAATAATTTAGCTCAGACTACTGAAGCAAACCCTTTATAACAAAAAGAGAAATGGGAAGCACACAGAGCACTTTCTGTCTCACCTCTGAACAGTACTTCGGCAACGACTCTGCACAATGGTGTACTGTTATGTGTGAAGTTCTACTTCACCGAAGCTGCTCCTTAACTCCTTAATGGACAGTCATAATGCTGTAAAAGTGTTTTCATATAAACCTGCATTACCTGTGGGCTGAATGCTGCGGGCCTTAACGTTATATTTTCATTTTATAAATGCCAGAAAATGTAAAGCAAGAAGGGCAAGTAAAGCCGTCTGCGTTTGTTAACAGATACCACACAGCTTTTATACCTAGTTGTGACGTTGAAGCTGGTTGCACAGCAAGCTAATTTATTTTTGCCTCTAGAAAATCACTACCGTTTTTTAATGCCATACTCAAACACCAAACTGTTTTCATTTACGCTATAAATGGTAGTTTATTGTGGCCTCTCAAACCTCAGGGGGTTTTGGATTTTCTTGTGATTGTATTGCTTTAAGAAAGTTATTTTAAAATTTAAATTTAAAAAAGAAAACAAAAAAACGTGTTGCTCTGGTGTAGAGATACTTTAGAGTCCCGTTGAGTTGAGCACACATATTATTTGAATTACTGGATTCACTGTGGAGTATTGACGTCACATTGCATATAATCTGTCCAAGATACCTGTCGTAGAGAAGCCTGAAAGGTAGCGTGGACCACGTCTGTGCAAGGTCAAAGACTGATCTACGCAAACCTAAAATGTTCTCATTGTCAAATGAAGTGTAAGAAAGAAAAATACAGGAGCTTCTCAGTCTGCTTTCTTCCTTTAAGTGGTGTTCAAGAGGGGAAAGTGCCATATATGAAAACATTGTGGAAAGGTTGCACAGAGTCCTTGTTTAAAAGCATAAAAGAAGTTTTTTTTATCAGTGCACCCTTCAGAGAGGGAGTGTTACCAGCAGTATCTGATGGTTTAAGTATTTTTCAGATATTTCCGTGTCATTAAGAGCTTCTCTCTCTTTAGAGCCAAACTGTGCTGGATATAAATGCACCTTGGTGTTGAAACAGTTTTGATTTTATACATTTGTTAAGACTTTTAGGATGACATTATGCATCGTGGTTTGACTTGTGTGTTTGTTTTAAGGGTGATTTTGGTTCTTTCTGCTGCTGTACAGAGTTTTGTAAACTGAACACAAGCTAATTTGTCCCATTCATTTGAGTAAAAAAACAAACACCTTCAGTTGAGTCTTTTTGTTGACCATCATCACACATGCTGTACTGTTGTCTGCATTTATTATGAACTCAATTGTTTTCATTGTTGAACTAAAAATATCAAATACAAGAATATCTATATCTCCTGAATCCTATTCCCAAATACAAATTTCTGCCAATCAGTAATATCAAGATCAAATGTAGAAGTTTGTCTCTGTAGTTTGTTCAGTTTATAATGAAACTTTTCTTTTTGACAATGAAAATATTCCAATATTGTTTTTAGTTATTGCTAATTTGACAGAGACTGATAACTGAGCTGTTCCCTTCTCTTGGAGTCTACTTGGAGGAGTCAAGGTACATTATGCTCAATTAGTCAACCATCGCCATCTGCAGGACACGACGAGTTACTACAACAGGATCAAACCAAACAAAATCATTAAAAACGTTTTTATTAAATCATTTAAATGAAATAAAATAATGTTAAATAATTAATGATGAATAAAACAATAATAATGATAATACTTAAAACACTATTATTATTAATTGGCTATGCTAATATTTTAAATAATAAAAAAATGCAATTGTTCAAATAGCAGAAATACCAGTAAATCATGACACGAATACGAATATTGAAAGTTTTTAAAACATGTTTGCAATTAATTTGAAATAATTTTGCTCGTGTAAGTCGTCGTGGAACCTGATTAAGGCACAAGTTAATAATGCAACATCTCGGAAGCTCTTACTATTATATGACTCCCTGCGTTGCGCTTCCTCAAAGTACCAGTGCGCATGTTTGAACCGTTGGTTTGAAACTCCACAAAGAGAAACAGGAAGCGGCGGACTGACAGTGAAGATGAGAGCTGTCTGGGATCAATGTTTTCCCTTCAGCGGTGCAGGGGTTTGTGAGCACTTGGCGTGTGCTGATCTCGGGACCGGTGCCTTGACCTTGAAGGAGGTGGGAAAGGGAGGCCCGCAGAAGAGTGCGAGGAGGTTAGTAACCCCTAAAGTCAACTCGGACAAACTTTTACCTTCGAGTTATATGTTTCTTTCGAATTTAGAGTCGCGCCTGAGCGACTTTTGATAAAACAATAGAATAAGATAGTTCTTTTATTTACCCCATGTTGTCCCGTTACAGCATATAGTAAGGACATAGTGATATTTTGTGCCAGCTTATAATAGGTAATGATAATACTATTGATAATTATGTTAAAAAGACTTTAGGGTTATTACCCACATACTAATATTGAAAGAAGAAAATGAAAAGACAACGATGTTGCTCTGATTAAATGATAAATGACTGAACAGTGAATGTGCAGCAAAAAAAAAAAAAATTTTTTTTTTTTTAATTTGATTAATAATATTGTTAAAAATATAAATTTGAATGTAACTGATTTAGTTATGAAATAATCAGACGTGACACTAGCCTAAATATTGCCTCTACAGGACTGTCCTTATTGCTTGGAGTGATCTGGAGTTTGTCCTGTCTTGCATAGTCATATGACTGTACTGTACACTGCATAATAAGGATCATGTCATGTCCTTGCTCCCAGTAATTGTGGGACAGAAGCAGTTTGTATGTGGTGTGCTGCTATAACGAGATTTTTGTTCGGTTATATTGGACATTTCTATTTAAACTATTGGGGGATTTTTTATTTTTTTTAAAATAAAATGTGACCGCTTTGAAGTAGCACTGATCCTAAGAAAATCTGGAATCTCTGTCCTACTTATGAGTAGTTCTCTTCGTCTTTTTTTTTTTTTTTTTTTTTTATGTGCTTGTGTCCGTCCTCCTCTGCACACATGAGCCTAATTTTCCAAGAACAGGCCCGGCTCTCTGGAGCATCAGGGGAATGTGATTAAAAATCATTTGCTTCTCGCTGTGATGACTAAGCCGTAAGGAACGAGCAGCAGATTATAGCGAGAATAAATCGACCAATGGCCGGCTGCAGGAAAATGGTGAAATGTTGAGTATCGTCATGTTTCATGCTTACATTTTCTCCATGCAGCTAAACGTCGCTCATATGGAACAAGGCGCGGGGATCAAACTTTAAACGTCAACAGTATTTTGTTCCAGACGTGGCAGTGATCAGTGTACACAGTGTGCTACAGAAGGTTCCAGGCTGTGCATATTTTCTTGATGCAGAGGAAAAAATCACCTTCTGCGTGGTTAAGTAAACATTTGCTTTGCAACTGTATTTGACCTCAGATGATAACTATATACTACATTTTGTTGATGGTGTGGTTCCTTTGATATTGCTCAACAAGGGGGCAACACAATGTTGTAGTAAAGTTGTGCATTCTCCAAAATATGTGTAATATTCTTCTTCCATTCAGAGGTGTTGGATCTGCAAAGACAACAATGAAAATGTGACACCATTTGTGACTGTGCCTTTGTAGAAGCTCTGGTTCCCTCTGTATCCTCAAAGGACCGTCCAACATCTACATCAGGCATAACATTATGACCACCTTCCTGATATTATGTATGTTTCCCTTGTGCCTCCAAAACAGCTGTGACTCATCAGAGAATGGACATGGGTCTTCTGAGGGTGTCCGTAGTGTTTTTTTGTTGTTGTTTTTTTTGCTATGGGGTGGGAGTGCCTGGTCCGGTCTAGGCCGATGGTGTATGTCCACATGAATGCCAGCAGAACATTGTATTGTCACAAGATGGTCAGTGACAATCACTTCTCCTGTCAGTGTTTTTAATGTTTTGACTGATCGGTGTATACCTGAATACTGAGGTGGCCTAAAATGGGCAGGAATCTAAGTTTCCATCACGATTTAACCGAGCGCTATAAAAAGTAAATTTGAGGATCATTTTTTAGCAGGAGACATTTGTAGCAAGAAAACCATAGCCCGGCATGTTTTAAAGGCATTGTGTATTGATCTGGGAGCAACAAGGGATGCTTTTCTCTCGCCCTCTACAGACGAGTTGTTCAGTGGATTTTCTTTTCTATCTTTTATTAGCAAATTAGATTTTATCAGTTATCATTGATAAACTCTAACCATAGAGAGCAAACATTGCCACTCAGAGTAGGAAGTTATTAGATTTGTTAGATTTATTAGATTTATTAACGGGATCCCCATTAGTTGATATGTTACATGTCTATTCTTCCTAAAAAGAAAATACATGTGAAAAAATACATGTAACATTGGTAAAGCACACCAACAAAAAAGACCTATAACAATAAGAAATTGTTTTGTGTATTTCTTTTTGCTCTGTATATGGCACTTTGCAGCAGCTATTTGCACCACATAATCGCTGATGTACTATGATGGACAATCGTAAAAAAAAGAAGAAAAAAAATCGCTTAGAGCCAGGTTCTATGTTCAGTCTCGCTGTGGCCAAAAATAACTGTCTGACTGGGCTTGAGACGTTCTCATCAGCGTCTCTGTCTTCGTGTTGTTGACAATAACAGCAGCTCTGATAATGAGCTGGAACAACGTCTCGTCATGTGGTGACTCCGAGATCAAGTTTTCACATAGATACATTTAAACAACTGTCTGCCTTATTGACACACGGATCAGTGCAACTCTAGTCGTATATTTTTCCTATTATCTGTTCCTCTCAGCGTGTATCTTTAACCTCTGCCTCATGTTTTTCTTCTCTCCAGCTAACCAGTGATGGCTGACTGTCTGCTCCCTGCCCTGCTGGAAGCCTGCGTGGTGGTCGGGGCATCTAGTGACAAACTCCAGGAAGTCTCGAGGAAGGTAACTGCCCTCCACATGCACTAAAACACAGTATGAAAGATTGTTGTTTGCAGTCCCTTTGCATTTTTATTTTGGCTCCCAAAACTAAATATTCCAGATAACAGGGAACTTGATTTAATTTAATGTCACAACAAATAGCAACACATTTACTCATAGGCACTCTCAACTGAACCCCAGAAAGGTACGCGGAATATATGACTGTGTCTCACTCAGGCCGTCAACAGCGATGCAGCTCGAGAACACTTGTCGCTGGAGCCGGAGGTGCTTCATGTCCTGTTGCCTCCCTTCGTGAGGTCATGTGGGAAGCGGCGGTTTCACAGGAAGAAGAGGGAACAATGCGCTTCAGCTGCAGCTACACCCAGCCAAGGTGTGACACACACAGACCTGAACACGTCTACACTGCCCAGTATCATTTACAGAGCTAGAGAAAATGAATCTGACCTCTTTCCATCTGTCTGCTTTCGGTGAAGGTGGAGGTGCAGCAGTGGGAAGAGGAGAAACTGAAGATGTCAGTGTACCTGAAGACATTGACCTCAGTGCTTTACCTCAGCTCTGCTTCCCTGGTAGTTGGATTGCTGCACCATGTACACACACATTTGCAAAAAGATACAATAATAAAACACACTTCAGATTACTAGAATAAACGATTGGGTTCCCCCGCCCCTCTCTCCTCCCAAGCTCCTCCCTCTCGTCCAACTATGTATACCATTTACGTTCAGTGCTTGATGTGAATATTAATATTGTGTCATGAAAGTCATAATTACAGTAGCTACAATACACCCTGTAACTGTAGGTCCTTTTATTTGCATTGTCCAACCAGGTGGTCTGCAAATAACCAGCGAACAGACAGACGAACAGTTCCACTTCCTGGTTTTCACCAACGTCTTCGGGAAGAAGACGCACGGAGTAGTAATGCAGTGTTGCCGTCCGATACCGGTACATAGCACAACGCACAGAGATAACCTAAGTCCCAGTGTGCTCTTTTAACCTGTCACACCCAGTAAGAAGATATTTTAGATAAACTTGTGCCAATGAATAGCATTTCTGTGTTTTACTGTAACGTTTATCCAACAAGACTTTAATCACTCTTTAACTGTCTGTGTTTCTGCAGGACATGTCGTCTTCCTACGAGAATGGAGTCGTGTCCTCCAAGTTTTCCAAACTCTTCTGTGCTTATAGCTTCTGCGTCATATCCAAGTATCCTTATTTCACTGCCCTCAAAGACTGCCTGTCATGGTGAGACAAACATGACCACATGGTGTTTGTTTGTAACAGCTCACGTGTGAAACATGTTCTACCATGTTTGCAACATTTCTTAAAAAATAATAATGGAATTGTATTATTATGTATTATTAATTTATTCTTCTTGTGCCATTTGTTGCATGTCATTCTCTCCGTCTCTTTCTCTCTGTTTAAGTCTTTTAATTCAGCTGAGAACGTGTCGGTTGTCAGACATGGAGGAGAGAGTGAAGGAGTTTGTAGCCAAACTGACTGTTGTTCCCATTCCACCTCCTGGACAACTACATGTGGTGTGTGTGTGTGAGCATGCACGGGTTACAACATGAAGACTTGGACAGTTGTTATTTTAGACAATTTCTTTTACCGCACTGAACATTCAAATCTGTCGCCCAGAGTAAACCTGAGCCTATGTAGCCAGTCCACCACGTCAGTGCAGCCGTTTCCACAGCTTTCTACTGAGATAACTCTGTGTCTTCTGCATTTTCCAGATGTTTACGTTACGTCCTCTGACCATCATGTTACCCTCTGGAGAAGACAAGGACCACCCAGCTATAGATTTAGACCTCCATCTTCCTTTCCTGTGCTTCAGGCCTCAGGAGCTGCTTCGGGTACAACACACACATTTTGTGTTTGTGTTAATCACGCTCTCCTTAACTCCAGTGTCTCTGTCTGTCCGTCCGTCTGTCCTTGTCTCTGTAGACTCTGTCTTTTCTCCTGCAGGAACAGCGGATTGTGTTATTTTCCGATGACTGGGCCAGACTCACACTGGTGGCAGAGTGCTTGTTGCTTTTTCTGCAGGTCTGTAAAATGATTTTCTCTCGGATTGAATTATGTTTTCCCTTAGTTTTTCCCTTAGTTCGGTTGTGGAGCCTTCTATAATACTTCTGTAAGCCTTAGATTTTCTTTAATCATTTAATCCGTAATATGTCTTTTTATTACATCCTGTTCCAGCCTCTGTCGTGGAAGCATCCTTATGTTCCTGTCCTGGCCAGAGGCATGCTGGACTTCCTGATGGCTCCCACAGCCTTTCTCATGGGCTGCCATCTCAGCCATTATGAAGAGGTTGCTGTTGTAAGTACATATCCTTACACATTAAATGTTCTAGTACAGGAAACAGGAATTACATCTTTGGCCAGCCTTCCTCTTTTCAGTGGTCAAATCCTGTTAGCAGTTCTGTTTTATTCTGGTTGTCAGTTGTTCGGCGTAATAAACGCAGATGCTTTAAGGACCAGACAAATCTTTTTTTTTTTTTTGTCCCTCAGGAAACAGATGATCTGATCATGATTAATATCGATAATGGAAGTGTCTCCACGTCTTCCTCCGATACAGTTGACCTTCCCGACATCCCTCCAGCTGCTGCAGAGTGCTTCACACAGAGGTGAGCCAAGAATAATATACACTGATCAGCCACAACATTATGACGGGAGAAGTAAGTCGTGGAGATGGATCAGTTTTTTGTATGCACTTTATACCTGTTCTGCAGGTGTCAGTCCCTTCGGGTCCATTTTGACTTGGATCAGTGTCGCCATGCAAACTGCTCCGACATCAATGAACACCGGGCACAGAGGAGAGCGTGGCAACGCAACCTCAACCACGACATCCAGAGGATTACACTGGAACTAGTTGTCAACATATTCAGGTTTTGTGTGTCCCGACATTCACGTTAATGTTAGTCCTATGTATGTTTACTTTCATGTTTTAAGACATTTTGTGTGTGTGTGTGTGTGTGTGTGTGTGTGTGTGTGTGTGTGTGTGTGTTACAGGGACGTTAGCAGCCATCTGAACTATGAACATCGAGTGTTTCACAGTGAAGAATTCCTCAAAACCAGAGAGCCAGCCGAGCAACACTTCTACAAGAACGTAAACACGAACATGCTACGACAAGTTTTTCATGATAGGATGACAATGGAATATGGGATCCGCTGTTATTCTTTACATATTTTCACGGCTGGGTTGCAGGTGTTGGACACGCACATCTTCCATTTCTTCCTCAAGGATCGCCTCAACAGGAAAATGGATAACTTTGCCCGAATGGAGCTGAGCACTCGTTCTGAGATACAGAAGTACGTTGTTAAGTCTGTCTCATGAGCCTCACAGCAGCCGATAATATCCATAAAATGCAGTACAGTGTGACACATCTGCGTAAAAATGAGTGCAATTTATCTCATAGATAGCGTAAACACAAATGCATGTCGGATCACGCTGCATACACAGACGGTAATATGTTTTAGGAAAACAATGGACGACCTTTTTGAAGTGAACAGCCCTCCATTGTTTCTGTCACATGTCCTGTAGAATGAAGGCCACGGTTGACATCCCACGCAGACCCACCATGCAGGAGATTCAAGTCAGGAGAAAGAGCTCCACCACAGAGGTCAGGCTGAGCATGAGACTCGGGATGAGCCTCCCTAACTTGGGCGACGACCAGACTATCAGCATCATAAGAAACAATAGTCTCACCAGGATCATCACGTCTGACGCTGGTGAGACACTGATTTATTCATGGAGCCGCACACTGTCAAGATACAGACAATGGAACAAATTGAATATCATGTTCTGTTTTCCATTCTTTTCTTTCCGTCTACTCTTCTTTCCATCATATTGTCATCTCTCTCTGCTTCTATTTAAACTCCAGCACTGAAAGCGTCTCCTGGGCCTGTGACGGTGTTCAAACTCCCAGACTTCCCAGCATCTCTGTCCTTCCACTCCGTCCAAAATTATTACAGTGAGCTCATCCAGCAACTCGGAAAAGCTATTTTCTCTGTGCAAAAAGACAACTCTACGCTTCTGGCCAGGTATTCTGTCTCTACACTCCACTTCCAACTTTTACAACCAACTTTATTCCTTACTTTATATTGTATATATTGTACATCTACCCTCAAACTTTTCTGGTTGCTCGTTCTGACTGCAGACACTTGAATAAAGCCTTCGTCCTTTTTCAGATACTATTACCTGCGTGGGTTCATCAACATGTTGTGTTCTCGGCGGCTCGATGCTTTGAGCGATTTCCAGAGCCTCTACAAGACAGACACCGCAATCTTCCCCACGCACTTGGTGACGTGGCTCGTCGACTCACTGCACCGAGATGAGACACAGCAAGCCCACAGGCGTCCTGAACTCAGGAGACTCATCCTCAAGGTCTGTCGGCTCTGACTGTCACCGCTCCGGGAGAAGTGCCAGTTGGACATCAGTGCGTATGTTTTTAGCGCCTCAGGCTTTCTTTTTTTTTTTTCATTAGGTAAAGACAGATAACGAGAAGCCTCTGGTGCAGCCTAACGACCACGTCAAGAAGTTTAAACTTCCCCGCGAAAATCTGGATCAGGATGAGTTTGTGCGCTGCGTTCAAGAGTGCGGGATCGTTAAAGATGTGGCAACCATACGCCGCTTATTTTATGCTCTCACTGACGGTAAGTCTGCCCCTCAGATCATCTTGTGACAATTCAGCGTTCTGCTCTTCTGCAACTTTTGGATCTGGCATTCATGTGGATGTCACTTAGACCAGACCAGGCACCCCCACCCCATAGCAAAAACATTTTAGGAACAACTCAAAAAAATATGCAGAAAAGCACAAGGTGTTGACCTGGCCTCCAAATTCACTAGATCCCAAACCGATCAAGTATCTGTGGGATGATCCACAATATTCTGTTGCCAGACACCACTGGACAACCCTCAGAAGGCCAATGTCTATTCTCCAATGAGGCACAATACTTACACAATATTAGGAACCTCGCCACAACGTTACAACGTCTGATCGAGGTCAATCACTGGTACAGACAAAGACTTTTTTCTAGGTCCTTTTTATATGTGGTATGAGCTGACATGTTAGACACAGACGTGACTTCCCAATCCTTGTCTGTAACATGAAGAGTTCTTTTTCCTGTTTTTTCCTTCAACATATTTTTTTTACTCACCTTTATCTAGATTTTTATCTGATGTTAAAGTTAATCGTGCACAGATAGATGGAGGAAACATTAAAATGAATGCTTTATGATTGTTCACAATCCTTGGTTGATCCATGTGAACTTTCTTAGTGAGACAACACATGTTATTCTGAGATATTTGACACCGAATGTGGAACTAACTTTGGTTCTTGTTTTTTGTTTTTGTTTTTGCAGTTTCTCAGTTCTTACTTGTTTTTTTTTTTCTCGTGTTTCTTTTAAATCTATTTTTCTTTTTGCTCCTTCTTGCACATGCTTGTTGTCCCAGGCCAGCCAGAGCACGTGGACCCTGAGCTCTTCAGAGACTTCTACACCTTCTGGAAGACCAGAGAGGCCGAAGCACAAGACGTGAACCAGCCCTCTGAAGTCATTGACTATCTTGACAATAGTGAATGTGTCTACAAGTTGTCGTCATGCGTGAAGACCTCCCATGGTGTTGGTAAAATTGCCATGACGCAGAAACGTCTGTTTTTGCTCACCGAGGGTCGTCCCGGCCTTGTGGAAATCGCAAAGTTCAGAGACATACAGGTGGAGTGTCGTCGCTCCTTTTCTCAGTATCATGTTTTCTGCACTCGTTTAACTTGATGTATAACTCTCCCTTCTTTTTGCAGGAGGTGAAGATTGCCTTAGCCCCTTTTCTACTTGTTCGCGTTCCTTCCCTTCGTATCCTGACCTCCGACAGGCCTGAGGCTTTCGAGGCCAACTTGAAGACAGAGACTGAGCTCTGGAACCTTGTGGTTAGAGAGATGTGGGCTGGACGGAAGCTGGCAGGTCAACATAAGGTGCGAATTAATCTGCTGAAGGGTATCAACTGTGACCACACTGTTACTTCTTCAATGGGCTTGTGTGGTCTATGTCCAATTTAATACTGTATATAATATACTGCGTGTAATGTATTATTTGTAGCTGTGTTAATGATTCAGTAACATTTTCTATGTCTCTGTAGGATCCTCAGTACATGACTCAGGCTCTGACCAATGTCCTCTTAATGGATGCTGTCGTGAGCTGCCATCCCAGGTCCATCACTGCTGCGTCAAAGCTGGCTTACTTTGATAAGATCAAACACGAAGGTCTGGCCTCGCTCCTGTCTCCAATAAAAAAAATAGCATCATGTTATTTTAGACTTTTAAAATGAAAAAGTTCCCTTTTAGCATTTGTAGATTAGTAACGAATCTCACTGATGATTCACTTAGATTAACTTTGATTCTTTCCGTGCATTGTCATTTTTATAGATGCAAATTTGCTGTTGTGCAAACAACAGTCCAAAGTCAAAGACGATCGTCGGTTTTATTATGCAAAGACGTGCACCAGTCCCTCACTGTTGAGAAGCCAGACCTAGAGAATATTTGGCTTTCATAAAACATAATAAATGACTTAACTGACTAATTTTCTGTTAGCAAACACTTAGTAACTAATTGTTTCATTTTACTTTCTTTGTCTTTCTCTTGATACCTGTCTCCACCTTTAAAATTAATGCATTCATTGTGTTTGTTTCTGCCCAGTGCCTATGATCGTTCCCAAAACTACCTCAGAGACTCTTAAACACAAGATCAACCCGTCACTGGACCTGGCTGAACCTCAGGCTGTGCATGTGCTGCTATACACTCCAGGTATTAGCTGTGTGTCTCTTTAAACTTCTCGTCATGCTAGGAATCGTCCATGTATGACCGTGAGTTTCACGCAGGATATCTCAATTATAACAGACCGTCACAGTTTTTAAACCAGGAAAAATAGAGAGGTAATCCACTTATGTGCTGAATTTTAATGACTGTTGACATTGTTAAGTGAGGAGAGATTGTCATGTGACTCAGATTTGCTTTACTCTCCCTTTGTGTGCGCTTTGTTTGCGTGGGAGCAGATGTTCCAGTAAATCTTATCCTCACGGTCTGATTAGTCTTGTTGTTCGGT